>NC_143029.1:44582500-44847500 GCF_057628025.1 Oncorhynchus mykiss | reverse complement strand
GGCACAGCTGGGAACTGAGGGGGGTCTAAAACAAGCGGCAACAGTGAGGGACTTATTTCTGGAGAGATGGATTTTTAAAAGTAGAAGCTCGAACTGTTTGGGCATAGAACTGGATAGTATGACAGACCTCTGCAGGCTATCTCTACAGTCGATTGCAACCAGTTAAGCTGGGTGTGGTCTCCGCATGTGTGGGGGGTGGGGATAAGGGGGCCATCTGAGGCATGTTGAGCAGAACTAGGGGCTCCACAGTAAAATAAAACAATGAAAGCTGCCCTAAACAACAGTATACAAGGCATATTGGCATTAGAGAAAGGCATAAAGCAATCACAGGTGTTGATTGGGAGAGCTAAGACAACAACGCGTAAACAGCTAGGAGAATAACAATGGGTAAATGGCGATGAATGGGCAGAGCGGGTCAGTTAGCTACACACAGGGCCTGATAAACAAAATTAAGTTCCATGTTAATGAACAGTCCAGCAGGCATCAGCTGTGTAGCCGAGTGATCATAGGGTCCAATGAGCAGCAATAGATGAAACAGGGAGCCGTTCAGTAGTCGATTACTACGCTAGGCGAGTGGGAGACACGGCGTTCAGGAAGCTAGCGGGCCGGGGCTAGCAGATGGATCATCACCAACATCCACGACGCAGAGGCCGGTTCAGAGCACATCGGCCGAATTGCGTCAGCAGACCAATCATGATGGATCGGCGGGGCTCTGTGTCGACAAATTGTCCAGGCCAATTGGAAAGAGAGGTATTGTAGTTAGTGTACTTAGTTTGCTAGTCGGGAGATTGGCCTAGCTCGAGGCTAACTGGTGCATGCTTTTGGACAAGGGCGTTAGCCACAGTAGCCACTCGGTAGCAGCTAGATAGCTGCAAAGATCCGGTGTAATGGTCCAGAGCTTGCGGCAGGAATCCGATGATGTAGTGGAAAAAAAGCAGTCCGATATGCTCAGGGCTGATATCGCACTGTGCAGACTGGCAGGTATTTTCCGGGCTAAAGCGGCTGGTGTCCGAGCTAAAGGTAAAGACTGCTAGCAGTGGCTAACAATGACAAATAGCTAGTAGCTAATTAGCTGGCTAGCTTCTGATGGCTAGCCTTTGATGGAAGTTCCAGTTATAAGGTCGAGAAAAAAAAATTATACAAAAAATACAAAATGTTTACATGGGTTGAAAACAAACACTTCTTGCTGCTGCGCCATCTTGGAAAGTAGGCCAAGGACTATTGTAGGCTCCTACTTAAACAATGTTTACTCTTGAAATCTTTGGTTGTTTACTACATACACTATCCTACTCACTCTGTTTAGTACATAGCCTCACATGAAAATCGTTAGAGATGGGTGGGGCTAAGGCTTAAGAGAGTGTGAATGATGCTGAATAGGTGTAGACAAAGAAGAGCTCTCCAGTATGTGTACCAACATATTCAATGGACATTTTCTCTGAAATGGGGTTACAAGTTTATCCACTTTCTAAGCAGAATTACTTTCCCATTGTTCCTCAACTGCAGTGTATGATATACCATTTTGTAGCTCTGAGTCTATACTTTTATCCAATGTAAAAAACATTATTTCAAACATTTCTACATAAGACCGAAACGAGGGGGTCAGTCACAATGTGAAAATGTTTTGTAGTAAAAAATATGTTTCCAATGACATCATCATCAACCAATTCTGAAATGGCCCTTTAAAATGAATGCCTGTGCAGGGCTCTAGCGGAGAAGTCCTCCATAGCTAAGCCTATCTTGCTGTCACTACTCAGTACCCTTGTTTGTTGTGATTGAATGGCAAAGACACCCAAGAAACACCAACCTCAAATCACCATCTCCATGACAACTATCATTTGGCTTCAGTCATGGCTGCTGCATTTCATAATTAACAAGCTAAAAAATGAGGCCAAATCAGGAAGTTCCAACCCACCTTAATTTTTTTTGCATGTGCTCCAATGGAACCACCTACAGCAGGGGTATTCAAGTCTTAACCTACGAGGTCCAGAGCCTACCGGTTTTCTGTTCTACCTGATAATTAATTACACCCATTTGGTGTCCCAGGTCCAAATCAGTCCCGGATTAGAGGGGAAAAATGAAAAACAGGTCGAGGTCCAGAGTTGAGTTTGAAGGACTTACAGCATGGTATTTTGAACATCGGTGTTTAATGCTGAGCTCAATGTTAAAATTACATTAGAATTAGAGGCACCTTATTCTGTTAATGTTTTCATTTTGTGATTGCAAATGGCATTTAGTTACATGTCCCCTTTCCATGAGAAGAAACACAAATGATATTGTCACATGGAAAGAATCTCAATGTAAACATGGTGTACATTCATATCATGCTCTGCGCACACTGTTCCTTTGTGGAGTGTTTATAACCAGAGTTTGTCTTTGTGGAGGAAAAGTACAACCTATGACACATTTGGTCTCATTCCTATTAAAATGTGTTCAGTCTTATCATTGGGGAAACATTCTTTCACATAATGGAGACTCTAGAAAGAAGCTTGATGAGTACTGTCTGGAGCATTTGCAACAGTGTTTATTTCAGTGTGAAGTTATGCTAACATTGGTAATGCAGAGAGAAACGTAGTGTCACACTAGAATGGCTAAAGCAGTCATTTGGACTGCTCATGAGTGTATTAATTTTATTACTCTGCAATTGTTTAAGTACCCCCTCCGTCCTTGACTTTTCTTAAATAAGTCTATATAGCACAACATCGTTGTTAGAATCTTAATATCAGAAACAAAAAACTGTAGTTATAACCAGTTTAAGGAGGGCATGCCATTTAAAAAAATATTTTTCCCTTTGCCCCTCCTTCTCCTATCAGTCTACTCTGGCCTACTTGCCGTACACAGTGAGAGTGTGCGTAATTGACAAAATCTGAATAAAAACGACTCCGATGGTGGGGAAGAAATTAATCAGGTAGCCTTCGTAAAAACTTTCCTGACCCTGACAGTCATTGTGAATGCAGGTTGCGGGTGAATAAAGAATCCAACTGTTGGATATCCTCACTCTGGCTGGATGCCAATGCTAACACCACAATCTTGAACATTTTAAGAATTGAATGGAGAACACTGTAACAGAGTTAAATCGTTAAGACTTTCAAAAGTGTTATTTTAACACCAGTTCAGTTGGACTCATATGTTTCAGAGTTATATGTACACCATTGATTTTGCTGTGTGAAACAGGATCAAGGAAGGGACAGCATGGTTGGATCGAACAAGCCGGTGACAATGCTACGGCCGACTATCAGCACACTTTGCACAATTTGTACTTATGGTGACGTTAAGGCTACTGATATTTTCATCACCGTGGTTCTTGCTGACTGTGCTTCTTGGTGGTTGAGGTATTTTTTAAATTTTGTTCTAAAAATAAGCTGTTACTGTATTCCAAAACATATGCTTTCTGTTTCATAGTTGTAAAAAAGGCACTCCAAGGTTAACATTGAACACTAGAACGTTGGTGTTTTAAGTGGTTTTTAGTTTTTACAAATGTCCTACAGTAACAAACTAAAGAAAATGCTATTGTGTTACTACAAAATTATAATAATCGTATTCTAATCTTACCTTCATAAACACAAACAAATTATTATTTTTGTGATAGCATATATGAAATGTATTAATTACGCTGTTAGAATGTTGTAGACAGAATGACTGCTCATTAGCTTGAAGGGGGATCTCTTGAGGCCCAGTGGTTCTAGTGTTAAGAACATTTGTATAGCTTGCTAAATATAAATATAGATGCAGAATGCCATATTTGGTTATATTTTATCCAGACTCGTGATACTTTGTGTAAATAAATACAGTAAAAGACAAAGGAAAGGAAAGAAAGCAGAGATAAGCATGGAAAAATGAAAGATTCCCTGCAGCTCATTGGTAATTTCACTAATAAAATATATAGATTTAGTAAAAACATTAATTATACACCTCATGAACTTAGAACAACTGTCCTGCCTTATTATAACTTGTGATAAATCAGCTCACCGATGAGAACGTGAAAGATGAGCGCTATCATCCCGGCGGTGACCATGCACAGCACGGCTTTGGAGCGGTCGCGTTTGCTGTTGACAAACACCAGGCCCACGTTCTTGAAGTCACTCATAGGCCCTGTGAAGAACTTCATTAGGGAGTAGGCCAAGCCGTAGCTTGCCAGCATCTCAACTGCATCCTCTTTGACCGCTGCAATACCCCTGTTCAGAGCCTGTGAGAGAGGACGATAGAGAGAATAGGAGTTGAGAGAAAATATAGAATATATATTTTTTAATTAAATATTTGTGCTGACAGATGCATTTATCTTTGCATCCATAAAAATAAAAAAAAGTTTACCCCTTTTCCTCCCCGATTTCGTGGTATCCAATTGGTAGTTACAGTCTTGTCCCATCGCTGCAACTCCTATACGGACTCGGGAGAGGCGAAGGTCGAGAGCCGTGCGTCCTCCGAAACACAACCCAACCAAGCCGCACTGCTTCTTGACAGAATGCCCACTTAACCCGGACGCCAGCTACACCAATGTGTCGGGGGAAACACCGTGCACCTGGCGACTGTGTCAGCATGCACTGCGCTCGGGCCCGCCTCAGTAGTCGCTAGTGCACGATAGGACAAGAACATCCCTGCCGGCCAAACCCTCCCCTAACCCTGACGACGCTGGGCCAATTGTGCGCCAACCCTTGGGCCTCCCAGTCGCGGCCGGCTGCGACAGAGCCTGGACTCAAACCCAGAATCTCTAGTGACACAGCTAGCTCGGGAGGCCATTTTTGTTTTCAGTTATTAATGTCACTTACATAAGGGCCAGATATTGCAAGCAATTAAACACTTTTGCTAGATTGACCCTGCCACACTCATGACTATTGAATGAATGGTCACCATTAAAAAGGGTAGAAAGCATAGAAAGCATGAGTTTCTACTCACAAACGTAACAACATAGTGTAGTAACTTAGTTGTAGTCATGATCTGGTTACCGATATTACCCTTTTTCAGGACCCTGTCTTTCAAAGATCATTCGTAAAAATCCAAATAACTTCTCAGATCTTCACTGTAAAGGGTTTAAACACTGTTTTCCATGCTTGTTCAATGAACCATACATAATTAATGAACATGCACCTGACGGACTGATCATCCTCGCTGTGGCAGACCACGTGTAACAACACCTGCACAGGATCGGTACATCCGAACGTCACACCTGCGGGACAGGTACAGGATGGCAATAACTGCCCGAGTTACACCAGGAACGCACAATCTCTCCATTAGTGCTCAGACTGTCCGCAATAGGCTGAGAGAGGCAGGTCCTCACCAGACATCACCGGCAACAACGTCACCTACGGGCACAAACCCACCGTCGCTGGACCAGACAGGACTGGCAAAAAGTACTCTTCACTGACGAGTTGCTGTTTTGTCTCACTAGGGGGGGGATGGTCGGATTCGTGTTTATCATTGACGGAATGAGCATTAGGTGGAGGGTCCATCATGGTCTGGGGCGGTGTGTCATAGCAGGCAATCTCAACGCTGTGCATTACAGGGAAGACATCCTCCTCCCTCATCTTTTTTTATAAAAAAAAAAAAAGATTTTACCTTTATTTAACTAGTCAAGTCAGTTAAGAACAAATTCTTATTTTCAATGACAGCCTAGTGGATTAACTGCCTGTTCAGGGGCAGAATGACAGATTTGTACCTTGTCAGCTTGGGGATTTGAACTTGCAACCTTTCAGTTACTAGTCCAACTCTCTAACCACTAGGCTACCCTGCCGCCCCAAAATGTGGTACCCTTCCTGCAGGCTCATCCTGACATGACCCTCCAGCATGACAATGTCACCAGCCATACTGCTCGTTCTGTACGCGATTTCCTACAAGACAGGAATGTCATTGTTCTGCCATGGCCAGTGAAGAGCCCGGATCTCAATCCCATTGAGCACGTCTGGGACCTATTGGATCGGAGGTTGAGGGCTAGGGACATTACCTCCAGAAATGTCCGGGAACTTGCAGGTGCCTTGGTGGAAAAGTGGGGTAACATTTCAGAGCAAGAATTGGAAAATCTGGTGCAGTCCATGAGGAGGAGATGCACTGCAGTACTTAATGCAGCGGATGGCCACACCAGATACTGACTGTTACTTTTTATTTTGACTCCCCCTTTATTCAGGGACACATTATTCCAGTTCTGTTAGTCACATGTCTGTGGAACTTGTTCAGTTTATGTCTCAGTTGTTGAATCTTGTTATGTTCATACAAATATGTACACATGTTATGTTTGCTGAAAATAAACACAGTTGACAGTGAGAGGATGTTTCTTTTTTTGCTGAGCTTATAACTACAAACATAGTTATGTTTTGGGGGATTTGCATATTTATTGAACTTATTTCCAGATATCATTTAAACTACTCACAATGCACTATTTCTCAACTTCATATGGCGAATCTACTCTGTGTTAGTTGGCTAATGTTAGCCACAAGCCATGCAGAGTGTTGGCAGTGGTGAGCTACATTCCACCAAGGTGTGATGTAAACAACCAATCAGATTCCCCACACGTGGGCGCTGCATGATCCTGCTCAGCTGCTCTGACTTCTCCTACACCGGTAGGCTTGCCTCTGGCTCAAAAGGAAAGAGAAAAATAATTCTTACCTGCTCTAATTAATTAGTACCTCGTCCTAATTTGTTTCGCGTTCTCCACCTTGTTTGGTCAACTTTACGAACTCTTCTCTGTGAAGTAGGCTACCCAAGTTTTCCAACAATGGCTTAGTACTAGCGCACTACAGTAGCTAACTGACTGTGCTGTTGTGATCATTGCCATCTGCTGGAGCCTTCCTCTGATTGCCTTCTTATTGTTGACTTGTGCCCAATGCCACCTCTGGATTATTACCTCTGAAAAATATCTTCTTTGGATTTATCCCACTATATCGCTACTGGATTAGCTGACTCTCCCTCGGCCGGTGAAAAGGCCTCTCCGTCTGAAGCGCCTTTCTGCTTGACTCTTCTTCGGTAGCTAACACGGCCATCAATCGGTAAACCTCCGCTCTCTCTGCTGGCTTTTTTTGTGTGTGTTTGTGGGTTCCTGCCTGACTAGTTGGTGGTATTCTCTGGTTGGCTAGCTAGGCTAGTTAACTGGCTAAGATAACTGCATATACCAGTAACGTTTTTTGAAAACTGGTTAAATGGCGTTGTGTATTTCCAAATATTTGATTTACTTTTATGTATCTGTGAGCTAGGTGTTGATAGCAACTGGCTGAATCATACATTGCTAACGTTAGCAAGTGCTAATATTAGCAGGCTAGTAGGGCTAACGTTAGCAGGCTAGTTAGCTCAGGCAAGGAACATTGCAAGCTGATTTGTAACAATAATTTGCTTGTAAGTTAGCTGAAAAGTTGGCTGAAAATGTAATTGAAACTAGTAGTCATGAGTGCAAAAAAATTTGTTTAATTTGAAGTTATTTCTGTTGGAGTTTACATTATAGGGAATAGGCTGGCTTGCTGAGTTCTCCATATTGCGTCACACCCTGCAATTTCTTTTTCTGATCAGTCTTACGTAAATTGAAAATCGAGGTGTAACTTTGCATTGGGACTTTTGATACGTATACTTGTGCAAATCCATGTGTCACGGATCGCTCTAGAACTTTCATTACGCACACCTGCCCCCTATTCCCAGTGATTAGTAATTGTATTAGTGTGCCCTTGGTTTACCAGTGTCCTGTTGGTTATTGGTACAATGTCCGTTGGTTCGTGTGAGTACCTGTGCTGTGTTTTGGCTTTTGTGCCATTTGTGGATTGCGCAGATGATTACGGGTCTCGTCCCGTGTGTTTATCATTGTGCGCCGGTGTTATTTATTCGAGGTACTCCTCGCTCTTTTGTTTGGGTTTGTGGGTTGTGCATTGTATAGTGTTTGTTTGGTCTTTGTCCCCATGCCTTTACACGGCACGCTGTAATTTGGATATAATTTTTTAAAAAATATTACGCATTCCTGCGCCTGTCTCACGACTCATTCATACCAACGTGACAATATGTTGCATATGGTTATGTTTATGCTACTTACCCTTTAACATGCTTATAATTGCAGCAGATCAACTACTACAAGCTTGTAGTATTAGACCCCATTATGGCCCATTCTTTAACTGTATTGCATAAGGTGAAGCAGAAATTCATCACAATTCCATCACATACAGTATGTTAGTGGCCAACTATCAGTTTTCAAAGCTCATATAGGCTAAGATTACAGGTACAGTATAGGTTTATAGTATATTGCCGTCGGTCTGTTTGCTGAAAGATATCAGGTACTATCAAGTGTTGTGATGCACCACACTATTGCTGCCTTTTTCAGGGGAAGCAATCTAGTTCAGACAATGCCAGTTTTGTTTTTGTTGCAGGATTAGAAGCTCCGTCATCTACCTGTCTCTGAGTGAACAATACATGTCTTTCATGCCTCACAGCCCAGAAGTAAAGACCCTAATATCAAAACCAGAATTAGTAGGGATTCCACAGGCTTCAGTTACCAAGGTATTGAAATCCCCCACCATGACCAACTCAGAGCTACGACGAAGTAGTAGAGGTGAGGCTAAAATGTTTGAAATGGATTAAAGGGATTCTTTGCAAATACAGTATATTGTAGCTTTTTTCTTTTAAATATAATTGGACCATTTGATTTGAACCCTCAGATGTACAAGTATATTTAATTTACAATTTCTATGCCGCTATCATGTATGTACATTGCATGTTAAATGGGACCAGAGATTGCATTTTTTTCCTTGGCTGTTTATTTCCCATGCTTTTCTTAAACTCTTGCTGACAAATATTAGCATTCTTCTGATACTGGCCCAAACATCTTTGTTTTCAGGTCAAGTCAAAACCACCCTGTCACTCTGAGCTCTTTACTTGTACATCAGTATCAACAGGTTACAGATGTAGAGACTGAGTTGTGACACTAAGATCAGAACCAATCAATGTTTTTGAGTTTAATAAGCACATGAACATTTCCCATAAAGTCTACCTCTGCAAGGTTAGAGGGGGTTAATTTCAGCTCAATTCAGTCCAAAATGTAAAATGTTGAAATGAGACAGACTACACACCACAAAACAAATGGGGCTATGTCTATATTACCCCATTACAAACAGGCCCATTTTTTATCACATTCTTGCCTGCATATGCATGTTATACCTCCCATGTGCATGCGGGCATGCCGTTGAGGAGTGGTAATAGTGGTGTGCAGATGTGGGTGGGCGTCTATTTGAATAAATCCATTGAATATACACCATCAAAAAGAAGTCCATGATTAATTTGTTCAGGCAGGACCTAAGAAACATACGTCGAATAAAATGTATTTTCAAAACAGAATTACATATTTTGAGTTGAATTATGTCCATATGAATAAAATCAACAGTTCCTTATTTTGTTCATTAAACAGACAAGACAAACCTACTCGATCACAGTCAACACACATACAGTACGTGTTATAGTAAGAATATAATATAATTGTCACATTTACTCCCCCTCCCCCTCTCTGGCACTCGACGTCGCCAGGTGTCTCATCATTACGCACATCTGCCACCATCGTTACGCTCACCTGCGCCTCATGACACTCACCTGGACTCCATCACCTCCCTTTTATCTGTCACTCCCCTTGGTTCTTTCCCCAGGCGTTATTGACTGTTCCTGTTTCATGTCTGTACGCTTTTTGTGTTTCTGTCCCATGTTTGTTTATTTATTAAATTAGTCACTCTCTGTACTTGCTTCCCGACACCGAGCATACACGTTACAGAATAACGCCTCACCAAGGGGAAGCATCAGGGATCTCTTCCAAGTGCCGCTGCTGAAGCAACCGGCGATGCCTCGGCCGGCTCCCGTGCCTCGGCCGGGTCCCGTCAGGCTCCCGCGCCTCAGCCGGCTCGTCAGGCTCCCGCGCCTCAGCAGAAGCGACCGGCCCACTCCTGGTCCTCGGGATCGTCCCTCTGGTCGACGTCGTCCCAGCTGGCTCGTCAGGCTACCATGCTTCAGCTGGTTCTACAGGTTCTCACGCATCAGGTGGCTCTACAGGTTCCCACGCCTCAGCAAAAGCGACCCGCCCGCTCCTGGTCCTCAGGATAGTCGTCCGGTGGCTGGAGCCTGGCGTCAGGGAGGGGGTGCTGTCACGTTTACTCCCTCTCCCACTCTCGGGCGCTCGACGTCGCCGGTTGTCTCATCATTACGCACACCTGCCACCATCGTTATGTGCACCTGCGCCTCATGAGACTCACCTGAACTCCATCACCTTCCTGATTACCTCCCTATATCTGTCATTCCCTTTGGTTCTTTTCTGAGGCGTTATTGTTTCTGTTTATATGTTTCATGTCTGTACGCTACTCGTGTTTCTTGTTTTGTTCCATGTTCGTTTATTCATTAAATTCACTCACTGTACTTGCTTCCTGACTCCTAGCATACCCGTTACAATAGTAGAATAAAATACTAATAATATTTCTCCCATTTCTCCCAACTTGTCACCGCTGTCATGTAAAACAGTGATATTTTGAAACATAGCCCATGTTTTCTTTATCCACGTTTCATCTCTCTCCTACCCTCCACTTGTTAAACTACATAACATGCAGGAAAAATGTTCTAATAAATGAGCCAACTAGACAAGATAATCATGAGCAGCACTCACCTCAACTTTTCCCCAGCCCAATTGTAGCCTAACCAATATCCAAATGGAGATTCAGTGAAGAGAAAAAAAACTGACATCAAAGCGGTCCCAATTGAATGGTGCTGAAATGATCATCTAGGCAGAACTTTACCAAAACTATTAATAGGTCGTTAGGCAGAAATACAAGTTTTGGCTTTGATACCGGCAACACCTTTCAGCTAAAGTTAGGTAAACAATGTTCTCTCAAAAAAACATTTGGCACTGAGCTAATTTCAGGCCTGCTGAGAGCAAACTTGAACTTTGAATATTCTGTGCAACTTCCACCGCATGTTTACTGTGAACTGACATGCTGACCACACCACTCACGTTACGTAAGCGAGCATTGGAAAATAAATGTACACGACGTACATGTTATTCAATAATTTCATCCAAACTGCTCACATGCGTTAACTTCTTGGTGACAGGGGGCCAGTATTGAGTAGCTTGGATGACTAAGGTACCCAGAGTAAACTGCCTGCTACTCTGTCCCAGATGCTAATATATGCATAGTATTAGTAGTATTGGATGGAAAACACTCTGCAGTTTCTAAAACTGTTTGAATGATGTCTGTGAGTATACCAGAACTCATATGGCAGGTGAAAACCTGAGACAAATCCAACCAGGAAGTGGGAAATCTGAGGTTTGTAGTTTTGCAACTCTTTATGATAAAAACATTCTAAAGATTGATTCTATACTTAGTTTGACAAGTTTCTACGACCTGTAATATAACTTTTCGTCCGACGTTCGGCTGGACCTGAACGAGCGTTTGTTTACCAAACGCCCTAACAAAAGAAGCTATTTGGACATAAAGTTCATAATTTATCGAACAAATCAAACATTTATTCTGGAACTGATATTTCTGGGAGTGCATTCTGATGAAGACCATCAAAGTTAAGTGAATATTTATAATGCTATTTCTGACTAATGTTGACTACACAATATGAGGATATCTTTTTGGCTGCTTTGTTGTCTGAACGCTGTACTCAGACTATTGCATGGTTTGCTTTTTCCGTAACATTTTTTAAAAATCTGACAACGGTTGCATTAACTTCTTGGATATAGGGGGCGCTATTTTAATTTTTGGATGAAAAACGTTCCCGTTTTAAACAAGATATTTTGTCACGAAAAGATGCTCGACTATGCATATAATTGACAGCTTTGGAAAGAAAACACTGACGTTTCCAAAACTACAAAGATATTGTCTGTGAGTGCCACAGAACTGATGTTACAGGCGAAACCCAGATAAAGATCCAATCAGGAAGTGCCGCATTTTTTGAAACAGTCTCATGCCAATGACTCCTTATATGGCTGTGAAGCAGCTAGGAGTCAGCTTACGTTTCCCACGTTTTCCCCAAGGTGTCTGCAGAATTGTGACGTCTTTTTAGGCATTTCCATTGGAGAATGGCTGTAAGAGACCATATAGGGCGAGTGGACGCATGGTGTCTCCGGGAGAAAACGTTGCGTAAAATACTGAGGTAGCCATTTTTCCAATAGTTTCTTATGAGAAACCAACTGCCTCCACGGATATATTATTGAATACATATGTTAAAAACACTTTGAGGATGGATCCTAAACAATGTTTGCCGTGTTTCTGTCGATATTATGGAGAACATTTTTCAAAAAAGTTTGGCGTTATAGTTGAAGTATTTTCGGTCGATTTCTCAGCAAGCAGGATGAACAAACGTGACGTTTTTCGCCTCCAAAAATATTAATTTTTGGAAAAAAGGAACATTTGCTATCTAACTGGGAGTCTCCTGAGTGAAAGCATCTGAAGTTCTTCAAAGGTAAATGATTTAATTTGGTTGCTTTTCTTATTTTTGTGAAAATGTTGCCTGCTGCCAGCACAGCCTAGCATAGCATTATGCCATGCTAAACTTACACAAATGCTTGTCTAGCGTTGGCTGTAACGCATATTTAGAAAATCTGAGATGACAGTGTTGTTAACAAAAGGCTAAGCTTGTGTTTCAATATATTTATTTCATTTGCGATTTTCATGAATAGGAAACGTTGCGTTATGGTAATGCACTTGAGGCTATGATTACGCTCCCGGATACGGGATTGCTCGTCGCTAGAGGTTAAGGAGAAGTATATCTCTAATTCCATGTGTAACACTTGTATTTTCATCAAGATATATGATGAGTATTTCTGTAAATTGATGTGGCTCTCTGCACAATCACGGCATGTTTTAGAACTACTGAACGTAATGCACCAATGTAAAATTAGATTTTTTGATATAAATATGCACTTTAGCGAACAAAACATACATGTATTGTGTAACATGAAGTCCTATGAGTGTCATCCGATGAAGATCATCAGAGGTTAGTGATACATTTTCTCTATTTGTGCTTTTTGTGACTCCTCTCTTTGGCTGGAAAATTGGCTGTGTTTTTCTGTGACTTGGTGGTGACCTAACAATCGTTTGTGGTGCTTTCACTGTAAAGCCTTTTTGAAATCAGACACTGTGGCTGGATTAACGAGAATTGTATCTTTAAAATGGTGTAAAATACTTGTATGCTTGAGGAATTTTAATAGTGAGATTTTGTTCTTTTGAATTTGGCGCCCTGCACTTTCACAAGCTGTTGGCGAGGTGGGACGCTACCGTCCCACATATCCCAGAGCGGTTTAATGAGTGTCTGTGTAGCCAGGCGCTAAAGTCCCGCCTCTCCCATCTCCTCATTGGTTTTTAGGAGCATATACCCACGTGGGTGATTGAAAGAAGAACTGTGGTTCACACTCCCATCCAGCTGGTGGTGGTGGTGGTGGTAATGCACCTTAAAGTGTTGCCAACCGCCATATGAAGTCCAAAGAAGAAGAAGAAGCAGGATCTGTAGTGACGCCTAGCACTGAGATGCAGTGCCTTAGACCGCTGCACCACTCGGAAGCCCCTACATTCCATGACAGTTTTGAAAAAAAAACATGCAGGGCTTGACCTTAATCTTTTCACCACTTGTACTTCAGACGTGGTGACTGAAAATGTTGTGGTGTTTGATGCAAGAAACCACTTTACAAAATAAAATGCATTATTATTCCCATACCATTATTAAAGAGAATCAGACAAATTATGCTACGCTCTGCCTATTGGCTACTTAGCTTATTCAAGCCAGTCTCAAAATACAACACAGCAGCTGATTGGTTATGGGGCACCGGTCTGTGTCGAGTATGGGCCTGAGTCATGCCTGTCAATGCAATAGAATCCTACTCTTGATGCGTTCAGCCTACAACAAAATGTCTTGCATAGTTAGTTTTGCATACTAAGTCATGCATAGTTATTTTTCTTTGTGTGTTGCATTGAAAGTGGCTAATAAGAATTGATTCAATCACAATTACCACAGTAAAGGGAAACATTGATAGTGTTAACTTCTTGATTCTACTTGAGACGCAGATGTCTCAAGTAGACACCTGGAAATGCAAATGCGCTACGCTAAATGCTAAATGTACTCGTTACAACTCAAACCTTGATCAAAATTCACAAGCAGGGTATTGAATTAAAGCTACACTCGTTGTGAACCTAGCCAGCAAGTCAGATTTTTAAAATGCTTTTCGGCGAAAGCATGAGAAGGTATTATCTGATAGCATGCACCACCTGAAAATGCCTGAATGCGACGTAAACAAAGACTCTGCTTATCCGACGCAGCACAAAACGCAGAAATAAAATATAAAACATTCATTACCTTTGACGAGCTTCTTTCTTGGCACTCCTATATGCCCCATAAACATCACTATTGGGTCTTTTTTTCGTTTAAATCGGTCCATATATACCCAAAATAGCTTTGTATGGAAGCTGTGTCATTCAGAAAAAAACATTGTTTTTAAACGCTGCGTAATTTTTTTAAATTAAAAAAGTCGACGATAAACTTTCACAAAACACTTCGAAATCCTTTTGTAATCCAACTTTAGGTATTAGTAAACGTTTATAATCTATCAAAATGATTACAGGGCGATGTATATTCAATAGCTCCTCGTTTGCAAATCAATGGCTGCCAATGTCTACATTAACAACATCCAGGTGAAGACTGGAAGAAACGGATGACAGATAGATGGATTTTCCAACAATTAATTCAATTGAAAATGACGACAATGGCGACATCGTGTGGAATTTGTATGAATTGCATGCAGGTCGATATTACATTTTGTCCTCTTTTAACAACTCGTGGAAGTGACTTATGGAAATTATTTTTAGCTTGCAGAGAGCAATTTTTCTTGCGTTTTTCAATGAAACACACGATCTGTTATAGTCACAGCCGTGATTTAACCAGTTTTAGAAACTTCAGAGTGTTTTCTATCCACACATACTAATCATATGCATATACTATATTCCTGGCATGAGTAGCAGGACGCTGAAAAGTTGCGCGATTTTTAACAGAATGTTCGAAAAAGGAGGGGGTAGAAGTAAGAGGTTTTAACTACCGGGGAAAATTCTATAAAGTTGAGTGAAATTCATTCTCGTGCAGCTTAGATATAAGGCTTCTCTACTGTCACCATTCTGTTGCCGTGACACCACACACATCCCAAAGAGAGAAGAACATGGTTATTAATAGTGTGTCACTATGCATGAATGATTGTGTAACCAGGGGCATAGCTTTGGTTTAAGAGGTGGGGGGGGACAGAAACTGGCAGGGGGGTCTGGGGTCCTCCCCCACCAAAATGTGTCTTGCCACTTAAAGCATAATGTAGCATGACCCCCGACCCTTCGAAACAGTTCTTTTTATTCTAACAGCAGAAATGACCACAGTCATCAAGCTAGGTAAGAGATCGTTATTTAACATGTTTAAGTGATTGGTAATATACTTCCTCTATATCAAACATCAAATGTAATTAATCAGACAATATTTCAAGTTAAAAGTTAATTTGTGGAGCTTCTTTCCTTGTTAATGCGTTTGAGCCAATCAGTTGTGTTGTGACGGTATACCGAAGATTAGCCCTACTTGGTAAAATACCAAGTCCATATTATGGCAAGAACAGCTCAAACAAGCAAGGAAAAACAACAGCCTATCATTACTTTAAGACATGAATGTCAGTAAATCCAGAACAAGTTCAGTCACATTGACGTGGCTGTAGTGGAGCGGGTCGAGAGTTTCAAGCTCCTTGGTGTCCACATCCCCAACAAACTATCATGGTCCAAACACACCAAGACAGTTGTGAAGAAGGCACGACAACACCAACATCAGAAGACTGAACGTTCTACAGCTGCACCATTGAGAGCATCCTGACCGCTTGCATCACCTGGTATGGCAACTGCTCGGCATCTGACCGTAAGACCCTAGAGAGGGTAGTGCGTACGGCCCAGTACATCACTGCGGCCAAGCTTCCTGCTATTCAGGACCTCTATACTAGGCGGTGTCAGAGGAAGGCCACAAAAATTGTCAAAGACTCCAGTCACCCAAGTCATAGACTGTTCTCTCTGCTACCGCATTGGCAAGTGGTACCAGAGCGCCAAGTCGAGGTCCAAAAGGCTCCTGTCAAAGCCCCTCAAAAGGGAGAGACAAAGAACCATTCAAAAAGTTGGTGCTGGCTTATCAACTCAATAGTCTGTCCCTAAACTTTTACTTGGATCTACATATTCTGGACACAGTTCCACGTAATGGAAACAGATCAGTGTTTTAGATTACATTCTTACTTAAATTACTGGTTCTACCCAAACTATTGATTAATAATAATTAGTAATTGCCAAAAACGTCTCTTACCATTATTATTCATACCTCTGTCCCAAATTTCCCAACTGTGTCCCTTAGTCTGTTTTTTGTTTAGTGAGCATTGGCGGTTATCTATTGTTCCACAGGAAGCTTATTTCTAACCAAACACCAGATGGCGGCCTCTAATTTAATATCAGTCCCAATGCTCAATCCCTCTGTTCGCCATGTGATCTTGTATTGAAACATTTACTTCTTCAAATTACTGTGAAGAGACAACTCCAGGATCCTGGCTGGCCTTCAAGGCAGAGTTGCAAAGAAAAAGCCATATCTCAGACTGGCCAATAAAAATAAAATATTAATATGGGCAAAAGAACAGACACTGGACAGAGGACCTCTGCCTAGAAGGTCAGCATCCCAGAGTCGCCTCTTCTCTGTTGACGTAGAGACTGGTGTTTTGTGGGTACTATTTAATGAAGCCGCCAGTTGAGGACTTGTGAGGCATCTGTTTCTCAAACTAGACACTAATGTACTTGTCTTCTTGCTCAGATGTGCACCAGGGCCTCCCACTCCTCAATCTAATCTGGTTAGAGCCAGTTTGCGCTGTTCTGTGAAGGGAGTAGTACACAGCGTTGTTCGAGATGTTCAGTTTCTTGGCAATTTCTCGCATGAAATAGCCTTCATTTCTCAGAACAAGAATAGACTGACAAGTTTCAGAAGAAAGGTCTTCATTTCTGGCCGTTTTTAAAATTCTAAATTTGGATTAGCTAACAAAACGTGCCATTGGAAAACAGGAGTGATGGTGACGGGCCTCTTTACACCTATGTAGATATTCAATAAGAAATCATCAGTTTCCAGCTACAATGGCAATTTACAACGTCTACACTGTATTTCTGATCAATTTGTAGTTATTTTAATGGACAAAAAAACAAGGACATTTCTAAGTGACCCAAAACTTTTGAACGGTAGTGCACGTCTACGTGTGGGTGTGCAAGTTGTACAATTGTGGCCCAAATTTTTGATAATGACACAAATATTAATTTCCACAAAGTTTACTGCTTCAGTGTCTTTAGATATTTTTGTCAGATGTTACAATGGAATACGGAAGTATAATTACAAGCATTTCATAAGTGTCAAAGGCTTTTATTGACAATTACATGAAGTTGATGCAAAGAGTCAGTATTTGCAGTGTTGACCTTTCTTTTTCAAGACCTCTGCAATCCACCCTGGCATGCTGTCAATTAACTTCTGTGCCACATCCTGAATGTTGGCAGCACATTCTTGCATAATCAATGCTTGGAGTTTGTCAGAATTTGTGGGTTTTTGTTGGTCCACCCACCTCTTGGGGATTGACCACAAGTTCTCAATGGGATTAAGGTCTGGGGAGTTCCCTGGCCATGGACCCAAAATATCATTGTTTTGTTCCCCGAGCCACTTAGTTATCACTTTTGCCTTAAGGCAAGGTGCTGCATCATGCTGGAAAAGGAACTGTTCATCACCAAACTGTTCCTGGATGGATGGGAGGATGTTTTGGCACCATTCTTCATTCATGGCTGTGTTCTTAGGCAAAACTGTGAGTGAGCAACTCCCTTGGCTGAGAAGCAACCCCACACATGAATGGTCTCAGGATGCTTTACTGTTGGCATGACACAGGGCTGATGGTAGTGCTCACCTTGTCTTCTCCAGACAAGCTTTTTTCCGGATGCCCCAAACAATCGGGAAGGGGATTCATCAGAGATAATGACTTTACTCCAGTCTTCAGCAGTCTAATCCCTGTACCTTTTGCAGAATATCAGTCTGTACCTGATGTTTTTCCTGGAGAGAAGTGGCTTCTTTGCTGCCCTTCTTGACACTAGGCCTTCCTCCAAAAGTCTTCGCCTCACTGTGCGTGCAGATGCACTCACACCTGGCTGCTGCCATTCCTGAGCAAGCTCTGTACTGGTGGTGCCCCGATCCCGCAGCTTAATCAACTTTAGGAGACGGTCCTGGCGCTTGCTGGACTTTCTTGGTCACCCTGAAACCTTCACAACAATTGAACCGCTCTCCTTGAAGTTCCTGATGTTCTGATAAATGAGTGATTTAGGCGCAATCTTACTGGCAGTAATATCCTTTCCTGTGAAGCCCTTTTTGTGCAAAGCAATGATGACGGCACGTGTTTCCTTGCAGGTAACCATGTTTGACAGAGGAAGAACAATGATTCCAAGCACCCTCCTTTTGAAGCATCCAGCTGTTATTCGAACTCAATCAGCATGACAGAGTGATCTCCTCATCAACACTCGCACCCGTGTTAACAAGAGAATCACAGACATGATGTCAGCTGGTCCTTTTGTGGCAGTGCTGAAATGCAGTGGAAATCTTTTGGGGGGATTCAGTTCATTTTCATGCAATTCATCTGATCACTCTTCATAACATTCTGGAGTATATGCAAATTGCCCTCATACAAACTGAGGCAGCAGACTGAAATCAATATTTGTGTCATTCTCAAAACCTTTGGCAACGTCGGTATATTATTATAATTGTTTCTATTGTTACTTCATCAGATCTCTAGTAACCCATAATTCTCAATATTATGTTACTTTATCTCTAGTAACCCATTATACATTTGTGTTACATCACAAATTCCTCCTCTTCAATAGTGTTCTATTCATACAGGGTTTTTTATATTCACTAGTGTTCTTTTTAACAGCATATTCAGGAATAATACTCTGTTCTTTCATATCTCTATACAGAATCCTTATATAACGTTAAATCTTTGGTTATTCATGTCACACCGCAGCAACGATCACAGTGCAGCAGCCCGGGAGGTACATTACAACATGTATCTTCAACGGTTCTCTTGCCGCTACTTCCTATACATATAAAACATATCGTGCTCAATAACTCGTGCTACTACTCCCAGACTATGATGGGCGGTGGTGGATAATGTTACAGAAGAGGAAAACTCAGCTCACATTCACTCCACATTGACACTGCAGCCCCTGACAGCTCTCTAATTCACTTAGTACGTTATAGCAAAATTTCAATCAGCTTATTATCCATATTTCAATCTCGTTATCCAAATTTCAATCAGTTTAATATCCACATTTAAATCAATCAGCTTATTATCCAAATTTCAATCTTAATAGTACTAATTTCAATCCATTTATAATCCAAATTTCAATCAGCTTAAATCCACATTTATATCAATCAGGTTATTATCCAAATTAGTAATAATTTCCAATCAGCTTAATAGGTCATATCTCACAATCACATAATTTTCACATCCACTAAGTACTATCCCAAACACACACGGAAATCTCCCTTATTACCCCATGTGCATCTTCAACAATTCTCGTCGTTACTTGCTATGCACTAGGCGTCGTGGAAATTCTACACAGAGACACTCAATGTTAAAATAACCATTATTATCAGTGCGCTGGAGAGGTTCCAACCAACTCGGCAGGTAGCCTAGTGTTTAGAGCGTTGGACTTGTAACCGGAAGGTTGCAAGATTGAATCCCCAAGCTGACAAGGTAAAAATCTGTCGTTCTGCCCCTGAACAAGGCAGTTTCCTAGGCCATCATTGTAAATAAGACTGACTTGCCTAGTAAAATAAAGGTTAAAGAAAACTCAATGCACTAAGTAGATGTTGATCAGGAGCTACACCTGGGGCAGTCCTGTTAGTTCCCTTATATACAGACAGGTTATATTTGCCGGATTTAGCTTATTCATCGTTCATAATTAATTAATCATACAAGTTTGCTTCATTTATGTGACCGACCAATACCGGGTCACCAATACCTCACCATGCTTCTTCTCTCGAAGCTGAGACCTTTCTCTAAACAAGGTTGTGGGTGTACTGCCAAATTGCAGATACTGATAGTGAGGATTTGTTCAATCCGTCACTTGCATGAACACAGAAATTGGTTATTAGAAAACCACATGAATAGAACACAGAAATTGGTTATTTAGAAAAGCACAAACTTAAAAATGGCCATCACACTCCTTAACAGCTTCTACCCCAAGCCATAAGACTGTTTACTACCTAATTCTATATTAAGTATTGTAGCATTCTATAGCAAATTGTAGTATTTTTTCATGTGGGATGTTCCTGTGCAAAAGAGAGGCTATGATAGCAGAAGCACATAAGGTCTTATCTGATGATATGGAGTCTGAGCTTGCCAAATATATCAAGAATCTCACAGATCATTTTCATGGGCTTATAGTAGTCTCAAATTCAGAGAACCTGCTTACGAATTGGCACATCGAAACAACATCAATGTCCCAAACAACTGGTCAACAAATGGAAAGGTAAGTGATATTGATCAGAGATATATAAATCTGAATATAGGCATACAGTAAAGAAACAATATACCACACCACCAATTCCATGAATTAAACTTTGACCTACAAGCACCATCACCCCTGTCACACGACACCATTACGCACTTACCTCAAGGCGGCTCAACTTACCCTGTCCCTATGCTCAAGTTGGACAAGCTATGTTTTGAAAACTGTTAATTTTACATGAATTCTGATTATTTCCAGGGATAAGGTACACAACATCCTGAAATATATGTAGATATTGTTAGAAAGAATAGTATATTTCCCTTGACGTAGAGATGCTGTATGTAAAAAAGGGATCAACATACCCCGCTCTCCTTTATGTGTTGGAACAATTTAGCCTGCCGGCCCTACTTTTTCCACACCTTCTATGAGTCAACTATTTAAAATTCATTATGAATGCACTTAAAGTGTCCTTAAATCGCTCCATAGTACATTAGACAGGCCAAGCATTTATAACAGCTCATAACTCACAGCCTTTATAAATGCCTAAAGTCTGCAGGTTCACACGTTACAACCTGGATGTTTGTAAAACAACTCAAGCAGAGCTTCGAGAGTCGCAAAACAGCTAGGTTTTTTAAGTTGATGAGAGGTAGAATTGCTAAAACTGATGGTTTGTTTTTATACTGTTGTAGGTATTGCCCCCCCCTCCCCCCCACACACGTCCTGTTCCTCTTTTTTATTATTGTAAAGTATGTTGTGCCCCCTATTAAATGCATGTCATTGTTTCAGAAATATCTCAAGTCATTGAGTGACTTCTCTTTTCAAGACAACTGGCAAAGACAGGAAGTAGCACGATGTGAATTTACAGTGGTTTGAATTTATAGTGATCTAATGGCAGAACCATGACAAAAATCGCAATAGTGATGATTGGTGTTCTCAACTAGGGATAGGAGTCAAGGGAGGCAGAGTTAGATCTTTGGTGGCATATTCTAATAAGAATTTCCTTATTCTGGTCCTTGAAGACTGTTAAGCATGTTGGTTGTTGTGCTTACTGTATTTCATTGTCAGTTTAGTAATGTCAACTGATTGTTTAATGAAAGAGATGGTTCACTTGGAAGTTGTGTGTGGGCCTGTAGTAACTGCAACTATGATTAAGGTTATTTGGCATACTACTTGATATCGCCATCCACGTAGTGAAATTAGTTTTAATTTTTAAAAAGTTAACATTTTAATGTAAGTTTTCCAAAAGGCCCCTCTCAGATAATGAGACAAGATTCTCTGGTCTGACAAAACCAAGATTGAACTATTTGGCCTGAATGCCAAGAGTCACATCTGGAGGAAAACTGGCACCATCTCTACAATGAAGCATGGTGGTGGCGTTGTTTATCAGCTGCAGGCACTGGGAGATGAGTCAGGATCAAGGGACAGATGAACGGTGGAAAGTACAGAAACCTGTTCCAGAGCGCTCAGGACGAAGGTTCACCTTCCAACAAGACTGCATGTCCTTGGGTGGCCCAGCCAAAGCGAACGTGATCAAACATCTCTGGAGAGACCTGAAAATAGCTGTGCAGCGATGCTCCCCATCCAACCTGACAGAGCTTGAGTGGATCTGCAGAGAATAGGAGAAACTCCCCATATACAGGTGTGCCAAGCTTGTAGTGTCATACCCAAAAAGACTTGAGGCTGTAATCGCTGCCAAAGGTGCTTCAACAATGTACTGAGCAAACGATCTGAATACTTATTTAAATGTGTTATTTCAGTTTTGTATTTTTAGTAAATCTGCAAAAATGTCAGAATACCTGTTTTTGCTTTTTCATTATGGGATATTGTGTCTAGATTGATGAGGATAAAATAACTATTTAATCAATTTTAGAATAAGGCTGTAACATAACAAAATGTGGAAAACGTGAAGGGGTCTGAAAACTTTCCGAATGCTCTGTATTAATGGATGAATTGGACAATTGTGAACAAGTTCATTTCAGGAAAATATGTAACTTGTTAAAACTTGTAACTCAGAGCAAACTGAGTCGAGCCCAGGGAAGCGAGACGGAAGCTATACTGTTACACTGGCAATACTAAAGTGCCTATAAGAACATCCAATAGTCAAAGGTGAATGAAATACAAATGGTATAGAGAGAAATAGTCATATAATTACTATAATAACTACAACCTAAAACTTCATACCTGGGAATATTGAAGACTCATGTTAAAAGGAACCACCAGCTTTCATATGTTCTCATGTTCTGAGCAAGGAACTGAAACGTTAGCTTTCTTATATGGCACATATTGCACTTTTACTTTCTTCTCCAACATTTTGTTTTTTCATTATCAATTTAGCCTCAAATAAATGTTATTGATGTATTATACTAAGTTAAAATAAGTATCTTCACAAGGTCCTTTGCGGTTGTTCTGGGGTTGATTTGTACTGCTCGCATCAAAGTACATTCATCTCTAGGAGATAGAACGCGTTTCCTTCCTGAACGGTATGGCTGCTGCGTGGTCCCATGATGTTTATACATTTGAACGTGGTACCTTCAGGCGTGTGGAAATTGCTCCCAAGGATGAACCAGATTTGTGGAAGTCTACAAAAAAAAATTCTGAGATCTTGGCTGATTTCTTTAGATTTTCCCATGATGTCAAGCAAAAAGGAACTGAGTTTGAAGGTAGACCTTGAAATACATCAACAGGTACACTTTCAATTGACTCAAATTATGTAAATTAACCTATCAGAGGCTTCTAAAGCCATGACATAATTTTCTGGAATTTTCCAAGCTGTTTCAAGCTACAGTCAATTTAGTGTATGTAAACTTCTGACCCACTGGAATTGTGATACAGTGAATTATTAGTGAAATAATCTGTCTGTAAACAATTGTTGGAAATATTACTTGCATCATCCACAAAGTTGATGTCCTAATAAACTTGGAAAAACTAGTTTGTTAACTTCTTGACGCTACCCATCCCTGTAGCGGGATCATTTTCGTCAGCATAGCGCCGTGAATAGCATAGCGCCACAGTCAAATAATATTACAAAAAAATATTAATATTCATGAAATCACAAGTGCAATATTGCAAAACACAGTTTAGACTTTTGTTAATCCACCTGTCGTCTCAGATTTTGAAATGATGCTTTACAGCGAAAGCAATCCAAGCGTTTGTGTAAATTTATCGATGGCACAGAAAAACATTATGTACACTAAGCATTAAGTAGCTAGGTCACGAAAATCAGAAAAGCTATCAAAATAATAGTTTACCTTTGATGATCTTTGGATGTTCCTTTTGTTCCATAAAGATTATATTTATACAGAAAATATCGTTATGTTCAGAAATCCCCAGGAAAGAGCCGTCACGACAACGCAGATGAAAGTTCCAAATAATATCCATAATGTCCACAGAAACATGTCAAACGTTTTTTATAATCAATCCTCAGGTTGTTTTTAAAATATATATTCGATAATATATCAACCGGGTGTGTAGGTTTTTCAATAACAACGGAAGGAACAATGGCCACTTTACTCGGTAGCGCAAAATCCACTCTGACAGCCCCCACCTATGCACTTATGCAATGTGATCTTTCACGCTAATTTTTCAAAATAAAAGCCTGAAACTATGTCTAAAGACTGTTGACACCTTAGGGGAGCCATAGAAAAAGGAATCTGGTTGATATCCCTTTAAATGGAGGATAGGTATGCATAGGAACAGAAGGGTTTCAAAATAAGAGGCACTTCCTGTTTGGATTTTCCTCAGGTTTTCGCCTGCAATATCACTTCTGTTATACTCACAGACAATATTTTTACAGTTTTGGAAACTTGAGTATTTTCTATCCTAATCTGACAATAATATGCATATTCTAGTTTCTGGGGCTGAGAAATAGGCATTTTCAAATTGGTATGTTTTTTAGCCAAAAACGAAAATACTGCCCCCTATACGCAAAAGGTTAACCTCTACTGACTCCCCATCCCGCATGCGGGAGCGTAATCATCGCCTGAAACTAATTAGCATAACGCAACGGACATAAATATCCCTAGACATATATATCCCTAGACATATTCCTATTCACCCTGTCATCTCAGATTTTCAAAATATGCTTTACAGCCAAAGCTAGACAAGCATTTGTGTAAGTTTATCAATAGCCTAGCATAGCATTATGCCTTGCTAGCAGCAGGCAACCTTGTCACAAATCAGAAAAGCAATCAAATAAAATTGTTTACCTTTGATGAACTTCGGATGTTTTCACTCACGAGACTCCCAGGTAGATAGCCAAAGTTCATTCTTTCACAAAATATTATTTTTGTAGGCGAAATAGCTCCGTTTGTTCTTCACGTTTGGCTGAGAAATCGCCCGGAAATTGCAGTCACGAAAACTACGAATAATATTCCAAATTAGCTCCATAATATCGACAGAAACATGGCAAATGTTGTTTATAATCAATCCTCAAGGTGTTTTTCAAATATCTATTCGATAATATATCCGTCGGGACAATTCGTTTTGCAGTAGGACCGATTGGAGTAATGGCTACCTCTGTATTTTACGCGAGAGTCACCCTGGGAGCCATCAGGTGACCACTTACGCAATGTAGCCGCCTACAGCTATTCTTCAACATAAATGTGTAAAACTACGTCACAATGCTGTAGACACCTTGGGGAATACGTAGAAAGCGTAAGCTGGTTGATAGCACATTCACAGCTCAATAGGGACTCATTGGAACGCAGCGCTTTCAAAATATGGGGCACTTCCGGATTGGATTTTTCTCAGGCTTTCGCCTGCAACATCAGTTCTGTTATACTCACAGACAATATCTTTACAGTTTTGGAAACGTTAGAGTGTTTTATCCAAAGCTGTCAATTATATGCATATTCTAGCATCTTGTCCTGACAAAATATCCCGTTTAAAACTGGAACGTTTTTTTTCCAAAAATGAAAATACTGCCCCTAGAGTCGCAACAGGTTTTAAACAAGAAATTTGTGGAGTGGTTGAAAAACGAGTTTTAATGACTCCAACCTAAGTGTATGTAAACGGCAGACGTCAACTGTATGTGTGTGTATATATATATATATATATATATATATATATATATATATATATATATATATACACACACACATACAGTGCCTTGCGAAAGTATTCGGCCCCCTTGAACTTTGCGACCTTTTGCCACATTTCAGGCTTCAAACATAAAGATATAAAACTGTATTTTTTTGTGAAGAGTCAACAACAAGTGGGACACAATCATGAAGTGGAACGACATTTATTGGATATTTCAAACTTTTTTAACAAATCAAAAACTGAAAAATTGGGCGTGCAAAATTATTCAGCCCCCTTAAATTAATACTTTGTAGCGTCACCTTTTGCTGCGATTACAGCTGTAAGTCGCTTGGGGTATGTCTCTATCAGTTTTGCACATCGAGAGACTGACATTTTTTCCCATTCCTCCTTGCAAAACAGCTCGAGCTCAGTGAGGTTGGATGGAGAGCATTTGTGAACAGCAGTTTTCAGTTCTTTCCACAGATTCTCGATTGGATTCAGGTCTGGACTTTGACTTGGCCATTCTAACACCTGGATATGTTTATTTTTGAACCATTCCATTGTAGATTTTGATTTATGTTTTGGATCATTGGAAGATAAATCTCCGTCCCAGTCTCAGGTCTTTTGCAGACTCCATCAGGTTTTCTTCCAGAATGGTCCTGTATTTGGCTCCATCCATCTTCCCATCAATTTTAACCATCTTCCCTGTCCCTGCTGAAGAAAAGCAGGCTCAAACCATGATGCTGCCACCACCATGTTTGACAGTGGGGATGGTGTGTTCAGCTGTGTTGCTTTTACGCCAAACATAACGTTTTGCATTGTTGCCAAAAAGTTCAATTTTGGTTTCATCTGACCAGAGCACCTTCTTCCACATGTTTGGTGTGTCTCCCAGGTGGCTTCTGGCAAACTTTAAACAACACTTTTTATGGATATCTTTAAGAAATGGCTTTCTTCTTGCCACTCTTCCATAAAGGCCAGATTTGTGCAATATACGACTGATTGTTGTCCTATGGACAGAGTCTCCCACCTCAGCTGTAGATCTCTGCAGTTCATCCAGAGTGATCATGGGCCTCTTGGCTGCATCTCTGATCAGTCTTCTCCTTGTATGAGCTGAAAGTTTAGAGGGACGGCCAGGTCTTGGTAGATTTGCAGTGGTCTGATACTCCTTCCATTTCAATATTATCGCTTGCACAGTGCTCCTTGGGATGTTTAAAGCTTGGGAAATCTTTTTGTATCCAAATCCGGCTTTAAACTTCTTCACAACAGTATCTCGGACCTGCCTGGTGTGTTCCTTGTTCTTCATGATGCTGTCTGCGCTTTTGACGGACCTCTGAGACTATCACAGTGCAGGTGCATTCATACGGAGACTTGATTACACACAGGTGGATTGTAGTTATCATTAGTCATTTAGGTCAACATTGGATCATTCAGAGATCCTCACTGAACTTCTGGAGAGAGTTTGCTGCACTGAAAGTAAAGGGGCTGAATAATTTTGCACGTCCAATTTTTCAGTTTTTGATTTGTTAAAAAAGTTTGAAATATCCAATAAATGTCGTTCCACTTCATGACTGTGTCCCACTTGTTGATTCTTCACAAAAAAAATACAGTTTTATATCTTTATGTTTGAAGCCTGAAATGTGGCAAAAGGTTGCAAAGTTCAAGGGGGCCGAATGCTTTCGCAAGGCACTGTGTGTATATATATATATATATAATGACATAATAATGAAGCTATATAAAGGGGGTACTGGTACCGAGTCAATGTGCTGGGTACAGATTAGCCAAGGTCATTTGTAAAGTGACGATGCATAGATAAAAAACAGCGAGTAGCAGCAGTGTAAAAACAAAGTGGGGTGGTCAATGTAAATTGTCTGGGTGGCCATTTGATTAATTGTTCTGCAGTCTTATGGCTTGGGGGTAGAAGCTGTTAAGGAGCCTTTTGGTTCTAGATTTGGCGCTCCGGTACAGCTTGCAATGCGGTAGCAAAGAGAACAGTCTATGACTTGGCTGACTGGAGTCTTAGACAATTTTTTGGCCTTCCTCTGACACTGCCTTGTATATAGGTCCTGGACGTCAGGAAGCTTGGCCCCAGTGATGTACTGGGCCGTACGCACTACCCTCTGTTGCGCCTTATGGTCAAATGCCGAGCAGTTGCCATACCAGGCGGTGATGCAACCGGTCACGATGCTCTCGATGGTGCAGCACTTTTTTGAAGATCTGGGAGCCTATGCAAAATCTTTTCAGTCTCCTGAGGGGGAAAAGGTGTTGTCGTGCCCTCTTCACAACTGTCTTGGTGTGTTTGGACCATGACAGCTTCATTGGTGATGTGGACACCAAGGAACTTGAAACTCTCGACCCGCTCCACTGCAGCCCTGTCAATGTTAATGGTGGCCTGTTCGGCCCTGCTATTCCTACCGTCCACACTCAGCTTCTTTGTCTTGCTCACAATGTGGTGGTGGTTGTTGTCATGGCACCACACTGCCAGGTCTCATCGTAGATAACCAGAGTGGATTTACCAGCTATGTCTATTGACAGTTGTTGCACTGACATCATGAACATTCTATTGAAATGGTTACTTGCATAGTGGAGTCCTGTTGACATATGTAGCTAGCTAGGTAAACAATGAAACAATCCCAACTCATAACATTACTACACTGCATGAATCTGCAGGTAGCTAACCAACCAGGTTCAATGTAAGCTAGCTAACATTAGGTTATAAATAGCAATGCAAATGGCTCTGAGAAACGAATAATATAACTACACAGATCATACATGTAACTTTAGCTAGTGAGCTAGCTAGCTAACAGTACACCTTAACTTGAAATGAAAACAACTTTCTGACCAAATTAGAAACATGTAATATTTGAACATTTAGCTAGCTAGACTATCTTACCCATATACATGGATGGACACTTCTCCCTCTCTGTCACAGATACCATGGTTGCCCTTAGTTTAAAGATGTAATCCGGAGACAGGCATTTTATACAACAGCCTTCTTTCTGTATGTTATCTTTTCCACTCCGTCTGCATATTTGCAATCCAATGCCAGAATTTTCTACATCTCGGTCCTCTAGAAAGTGGAGAGTTACACTTATGCAGTTCTACTATGTGATATCTTTAAAAAAAAAGCTTTGTTTGAAAGGATTACCTATACATACTGACCAGCTCATTTTATAGACAGAAGCGTGGTACATGGCAGACCAATCTGAACTCTTCTCTCTGCGTGTCCAGCCCACTCATTATCTCAGCCAATCATGGCTAGCAGAAAGTTGCTGCCTTTTTCTGTGGCTAAACCAACTGGGCTCGTAATTTAACCATTTTATTCATGTTTACAGATGACATACAAGTTTGCTATTAAGGCACATGAAAGTTCACATGCTGCAGAAGGCATTTTGATAAATAATAAAAGTTAGCATTCAAATAGCTCTCCTGTGCAGTAGTGATACGCGACATACAGCTAGTTTCCTGAAACAAGTCACATAAGCCTACTACTAGTGATTGAATCCACCACTTACATTAGCCCAGATCCAGGCTACATTATTCACCTTGTTTGGCCATTGGGAATTTAGCACTAGGCACATTATGCTGTAACAACAAAAAGGCAGCATTCACCAGAAATGTTGGTAGGGTGACCTGATTTGTCTAACTGTTTTATGAACATTATTTTGCCCAAACAGATTGTGAACCCAAATGTGTAACTGATTCTATGAGGGGGAGGGGGGGGGGGGGGGCTGCATTTAAAAATAAGTTGTGTTGGGTGTAGGTGCAGATTTAGGCGATGTCATCTGGTCTTCAGGAGATTTTATTATTGGTTTAATGTTATTTGGTCACCATAGTTGATTTAAGTCAATAGAACAATAGGCTACATCATAACATTTGAATAGGCTATATTGAAATGCCCCTTGCCTCAAATATCATGTTTTGTCATTTTAGTATTGTGCACAAGCTGCTAGACAGAAATGGTAGGCATGCAAGCAAAATATGTAGCCTATGTAGAGCAGTGTTTCCCAACTCCAGCCCTCAACCAGGCTAAGTTATATTCTTCAATAATCAATGGATATAATTCATGGATATTTTTTTTATGTAGCAATCACAGATTGCCCCTTTAAAATGAATTACAGCCTTGTCTAGTTTGATCTCCCAAATTAGTTTGGGGGTTTCAACAAGGTACGCTTTGGGGGTGACTACTATTATAGGCCACATGTAGCCAAATCAGGCCACCCATAACGGCACAATCATCTAGCGCATTTTGGTTTTGCATTGTCCTACTCTTTTATGTGCCCTGACACATGTTTGCTGATACTATGGCCAGCTGTTGACGCACACAGGTGATCCACTAACATTGTTTGTGTAACCCACCATTTTCAATGTCTTCCCAGAGACTGTTCCCATCCTAGTAGGCAAGCAACCTAAAAGGTGCCGCAAGAGATGAGGATAGGCTACACCTCAAGACAGGCAAACGCACTGTGGGGTTGATGGTATGGAATTGATGGCTTTGTCACTAGGCTCCAGGGAGATGACATTGTGGTGGGAAAAGTACCCAATTGTCATACTTGAGTTAAAAGAAAAAATACCTTAATAGAAAATGACTCAAGTAAAAGTTACCCACTAAAATTATACTTGAGTAAAAGTCTAAAAGTATATGGTTTTAAATATACTTAAGTATCAAAAGTAAATGTAATTGCTAAAATATACTTAAGTATCAAAAGTATAAACCATTTCAAATTCCTTATATTAAGCAAACCAAAAGGCACCAATTTCTTCTCTTCTTTTTTTTTACAGATAGCCAGGGGCACACTCCAACACTCAGACATAATTTACAAAGGAAGCTGTGTTTAGTGAGTCCGACAGGTCAGAGGCAGGACGGATGATCAGGAATGTTCTTTTGATAAGTGTGTGAATTAAACCATTTTCCTGTCCTGCTAAGCATTCAAAGGTAATTTTGGGTGTCAGGGAAAATGTATGAAGTAGAGAGTGCATACTTTTCTTTAGGAATGTAGTGAAGTAAAAGTAAACTGTCAATAATGTAAAATACAGATACCTAAAAAAAACGACTTAAGTATAAATACTTGAAAGTACTACTTAAGTACTTTACGCCATTGGATGTCAGTCCCTGTTGCCAATGACTAAAATTCCAAACGAAGCGCACTGGAAATGCGACTGGTGTTAAATTGCCTACCAAGGTGGAATTCACACCGCCTATGTAAACACGAGTCATTGAGAAATGTTTTATTACTATTATACCTATTGTTATTCACTGACATGACAATCAAAAAATCATAGAATAGGGAGGGATATGATAGTATCACTTGCCTGTTCACCAAGGTCGATGGCTATGTTCGTGATAGCGAGAGGAACCAGGAATCGGATGAGCGGGAAGTAGGGGGTTAGAGATGGGAATTTCACCATAATATCAACGGGTGGATGATAGACAGCAAAACCAGCATCAGCTGCTTACAGAACTAAGAGAGGATGAAAAACGCGAGAGACCACCCGATGTTCTCGGTCTTTTCTAGGAGAAATCCTAAAATATCAGGTCCGCCCCTGCCTCCTACACAACAACAGCATCAACAACAATGATCTAACGCAGGGGCGAAGAGGAGGTTCACCAGAAATTTCTGTTGACGGACTCTCCATTGTTCATCCATCAGGAGAGGGAAAAATAAAACCATGAAATTAACGCGCTGCTGTTCCGCCCACAACTTCTTCCTTTGGCAAATTATATTGAGCCCAATATGGAAACGGTTTGGAGGCCGCGGTATCGCTGCAGCCCAGCAAAGCCGCTATTCTGTTGATGGTCCCATGGTTAACTGTACTTTAAACATCACCATCCTTCAGCACGTGGGGGTCGCCACATAAATAACACTCCTCTTCTGGACGTCACCAGCTGCGCACCGAAAACCATACGCTAGCCTGGACAACAAAACTACGCGACCAAGGTCAAATTGGTTTTGTATTGGATATTCGGGACATTAGATTTTCTCTCGTCAATAGCTATTGAACCAAGCATGCCATGACTTTGAATATGGTGTATTCTGAATCAGGGGTGGATGGAGAAAAATCCACACCTTTTTTTATTTGTATAGTATGATTTCGTTTTTAATATTCAATAGCTCTTAGACAAAGTGTCCTTTGACTATAAAAATGATGAATTCTGAATCGGGGAGGATGGACACACCTTTTTATTTTTTGAATTCATGTAGCTTTCAATCTTCAATTTCTCTTAGACAAAGTTATATATTATATATTCAGAATCAGGGGAGGATTAACAAAAATCCAACTTTTCTTTTTGCTTGAAATATTGAAAGCTAAATATATATATATATATATATATATATATATATAATATTCCCAAAAATAAAACCTGTGGATTTTTGTCCATCATCCCCTGATTCTGAACCAAATATACAATATAAACTAATTTTACCTAATTAACAACAAAGTGGTCTTTTCAGACAGTGTCAGCTACTAATCATTTGTTCAATGATATCTCTTGGCACGTGCACTGCACTGCACGTGCACTGCTCATTCCAAAGTGTACAGATTCTGTACAGATTCTGCTCCCATGTCCAAAAATCCTGACATTGCTGCTCCTCCTGCCGCTGCCTGTAACTACGCTGCTTGGTCCTGTTTTGGTGGGTGATTCTGTCACGGCAGATTTCCTCCTCTTCCTCTGAAGAGGTGAAACAAGGATCGGACCAATACGCAGCGTGGTAGGTGTCCATGGTTTTTAATAAGAAAAACTAAACATGAACACAAATACAAAATAATAAAGTGACCTGGCAACAAAACAGTCCAGTGTGGCACAAACACTGACACAGGAAACAATCACCCACAAAATACCCAAAGAATATGGATGCCTAAATATGGTTCCCAATCAGAGACAACGATAGACAGCTGCCTCTAATTGAGTACCCATCTAGGCAACCATAGACATACAATTTACCTAGAAAGAAAACAGCCCCATAAACTTACAAAATCCCTAGACAGGCCAAAACACATAAATCCCCCATAAACTTACAAAACCCCTAGACAGGACAAAACACATAAATCCCCCATGTCACACCCTGACCTAACCAAAAATAAAAAAGATAACTAAGGCCAGGGCGTGACACTCTGTGCAATAATAGTGTTTTACATGATTTTTGAATGACTACCTCATATCTGTACCCCACACACACAGTACAATTATATGTAAGGTCCCTCAGTCGTGCAGTGAATTTCAAACACAGATTCAACCACAAAGACCTAGAGGTTTTCCAATGCCTCGCAAAGAAGGGCCAATTCTGTAGCGGTATTTATTAGAGAGGGGTAAAGAAAGCTTTTGTTCGGGCGCCATGCCGAAAGGAAAAGAGTAGAATAGAGAGAACCACTACCAGACCCACACACATCAGCAGAAAGACTGCCTAGAGTGTAGCCTGTTTACCAGATAGCCAGTGGAGAGAAAAGAGAATACACACCATATAAAACCCACATCACAGCACAGGGGTAACACCAACAAGAATACCTCATACAATAATACTAATACTAATAATGGCAGAGCAATTCAACAGCAACTGCATACAAGAATGAACCCAGCCATCAACATAGGATTTGCAATAATCTGTATTATTTTCTAGTGGATGAGTGCAGAGGGTATGAATGTGGGGGGTGTTCATCGACACAACAAAGGCCTTAAAAATGTCCACAGTCTTCTCGGCCACATGTCATTAGTACACCTCAATACAGTTCACATAATACACAACTTGCAAGCAACCTCCCTTTTAACTAAAATGTCCAAATACTTCTGGCAGGGCAATAATAGTCCAGGTCTAATGAACTTCAATGAGAAGTGCATTGGAAAAATAGAGAGTCTGTTGCAGGGCAAAGCACTGGAACGATAGAGGGAAGAGAAAAAGAGAAAAAGAGAGATCTTAGCTGTGGTCTTCAGGCGTGCAGGTGTACTGTCTGACTGTCCGATGGTTTGTATGTTAAAGCTTCGCAACAATGTTGCTACTAATCCACGCGATCCATAACGGGCGCGGTCCCAAACGAAAACAACCACGACCTAGAGCAATTACACCGATGATTGAGTTAAACACTCTATAAACTACACACGCTGAAAACAAACAAAACTTCTGCAGCACAGCACACACAATCAAACTGTCGCGCCACCAAAGAGCCCCTCCCCAAAGAGCTGAACGAGCTCTCTTTATTTTCTCCTTCCTTACTGCTCATGCGCTCTTAAAGTGGCAGTGCACGGTGAAGGCTCTGTGCAGATTTCGCCACACTCCTCCCCCCATGAAAAAACAATGCCTGTAGAAACAGAGGGGATGCAGGCTTTGACAGGTTCATGTTCCTGCTACACAAAACCAGGGAAGTCCTCCTCATCAGAGTCCTCCACAAAGAGGTCCTGCAGGTGTTGCTTTTGCCTGCGATCCAGCTCTTCTGCCGTAGGGTAGCAGGGCTTTAGGTCAACAACATGCACTGTCCTGACATCTTCCCCAGTGTCCTCCAAACAGACCAAGTAGTTCACTGGTCCCAACTGCTGCACTACACGGTATGGACCTTTCCATCTTGAAGCTAGCTGGTAGATGGGTAAAAATAAAAGGCAGACACTGAATATGCCTTTGAATATGGTGAAGTTAGTAATTACACTTTGGATGGTGTATTAATACACCCAGTCACTACAAAGATACAGGCGTTCTTCCTAACTCATTTGCCGGAGAGTAAGGAAACCACTCAGGGATTTCACCATGAGGACAATGATGAATTTAGACAGTTACAGAGTTTAATTGCTGTGATTGATGAAAACTGAGGATGGATCAACAACATTGTAGTTACTACGCAATACTAACCTAAATGACAGAGTGAAATGAAGGAAGCCTTTACAGAATAAAAACATTCCAAAACATGCATCCTGTTTGCAATAAGGCACAAAACGGCAAAACATGTGACAAAGAAATTAACTTTATGTCCTGAATACAAAGCATTATGTTTGGGGCAAATCCAACTCAACACATCACTGAGTACCACTTTAATTTGCAAGCATGGTGGTCCTCGGCAAGGACTATGGAGATTTTTGGAAGAAAAGAAACGGAATAGAGCTAAGCACAGAAAAAATCCTAGAGGCAAACCTGGTCCAGTCTGCTTTCCACCAGACACTGGGAGACAATTCAACTTTCACCAGGACAATAACCTAAAACACAAGGCCAAAAATATATTGGAGTTGCTTACCAAGACGACATTGAATGTTCCTGAGTGGCCTAGTTACAGTTTCGACTTAAATTGGCTTCAAAATATATGGCAAGACTTGAAAATGGCTGTCTAGCAATGATCAACAACCAACTTGACAGAGCTGGAAGAATTTAAAAAAATATTGTACAGTCCAGGTGTGCAAAGCTCTTAGAGACTTACCCAGAAAGAGTCTTAGCTGTAATCACTGCCAACAGTGATTCTAGCATGTATTGACATGTGTGAATACTTATGTAAATTAGATATCTGTATTTAATTTTCAAGTAATTAGCAAACATGTCTAAAATCATGTTCTATGCGTTAACAATACAATTTCCAGGTACAGGTTTCAATGCCAGCCACTTCACCTCAGTCTGTAAATACATTGTCATTTATGGAAACATGCAATATTTACAATTCCTCTTCATGTCAAAATCCATCCTGGTAGTTTAGTTCCCCATCTAGTTGACAACAGGGGGCATTATAATAAAGATAACGCTCAATTATTTATTCAATCATTTGAAAATTGACTGATACAATAAAAAAATGTCCCCACTGAATTAACAGATGTCAGATGCATTTCACCATAGGGGGCCCGAGACAGCTAGCCTACCTTGTGGTACTCCATAAGTAAGGAGAGTTCAACGCAGATAAATAAACTGTTTCTCCATATTGTAGTTGGAATAATAGCCTACTACAATATAGCATCGCTGACTCCAAGTTTTACTTCTGACATTTAATGCACAATATAAATAGGCAAAAGAGAGGGAGAAGTTAACAAATGAATGCATGAATGAATGTCTTTAGTGTTAGCTAGACTACTGACATTGCTACACTGTGTATTTACATGATAAGTAAAAAAATATGTGGACCGTGTTGTATGCATGTGCCCCTGTTACCGGGTTCCTGACCTAATAGCAAGCAAGCTTGCTGAGATTACACAAACAAATGTATGTTGGCTACTTAACCTACTACAAACTTGGGTGATTGTTTGTTGGAACACTACAGTTAAATGTGAAAATAAGTCAATCTAAGATCAGTACTTCCATCTGGAGTGCTGTCTATGCATTTAAGGGTTCACATTTCCCTCGTCCCATCCCTCAGCTTTATACCAAAATAAGTGGTGAGGTTGCCGTTCTTTTTGTTATAAAAGACTGTAGCTTTAATGCTAATTGGTAAATTAATAACTGATTAATTGACCTTACTGAATGATAATCTATATTCATGTTTATCGAACTATCAACAGTGCATAGCCTCATTCTGTGGAGAGGGAGGGAAACATAAACAAAGAGGGAAGGACCTAAATTAATGCAAAATGTACTGAGCTGAAATACAGTTGGGCTGATTAAATGCTTTCTATGTGCTGCAGCACAGGTTAAAAAGCATGCACTGCAAAGTAGATATAACTGTGTAATCTGGGTCAATGCGCTACGCTTCAGTTTAGATTCCTCCCCTATCTCCCCTATCTCCCCCTAGCATATTGGGCTCAAACCAGTGATCCTCTGCTTCGCAACACACTTGACCGCCCTCCTTGACAATGTGCAAACCAATTGAGCCATACAAAAGTTATACCTGTTACGGTGCGTGAATGAGGACCCAAAAGCGAATCAACTTAAACAGAGCTTCTTTAATTACCAAACATAGGTAGGCTCAGATGGACCGGCAGATTCCGACAGGACAGGACAAGGTTACAGCAAACATGACGACAGTCTGGTTCAGGCATGAATGACACAAACAAACAAGAATCCGACAAGGACAGGAGCAGAAACAGAGAGAGATATAGGGACCTAATCAGAGGGAAAAAGGGAACAGGTGGGGAACGGGGTGAATGGGTAGTTAGAGGAGACAAGGGACAGCTGGGGGAAAGCGGGGGAGAAAAGGTAACCTAACACGACCAGCAGAGGGAGACAGGGTGAAGGGAAAGGACAGAGACAAGACAACATGACAGTACATGACAGTACCCCCCCACTCACCGAGCGCCTCCTGGCGCACTCGAGGAGGAAACCTGGCGGCAACGGAGGAAATCATCAATCAGCGCACGGTCCAGCACGTCCCGAGAGGGAACCCAACTCCTCTCCTCAGGACCGTACCCCTCCCAGTCAACTAGGTACTGATGACCACGGCCCCGAGGACGCATGTCCAAGATTTTACGGACCCTGTAGATAGGTGCGCCCTCGACAAGGATGGGGGGGGGTGGGGAAGACGAGCGGGGGCGCGAAGAACGGGCTTAACACAGGAGACATGGAAGACCGGGTGGACGCGACGAAGATATCGCGGAAGAAGAAGTCGCACTGCGACAGGATTAATGACCTGAGAGATACGGAATGGACCAATGAACCGCGGGGTCAACTTGCGAGAAGCCGTCTTAAGGGGAAGGTTCTGAGTGGAGAGCCAAACTCTCTGACCGCGACAATATCTAGGGCTCTTAGTTCTACGCTTATTAGCAGCTCTCACAGTCTGCGCCCTATAACGGCAAAGTGCAGACCTGACCCTCTTCCAGGTGCGCTCGCAACGTTGGACAAAAGCCTGAGCGGAGGGGACGCTGGACTCGGCGAACTGAGATGAGAACAACGGAGGCTGGTACCCGAGGCTACTCTGAAAAGGAGATAGCCCGGTCGCAGACGAAGGAAGCGAGTTGTGGGCGTATTCTGCCCAGGGGAGCTGTTCTGACCAAGACGCAGGGTTGCGAAAAGAAAGACTGCGTAAGATGCGACCAATAGTCTGATTGGCCCGTTCTGCTTGACCGTTAGACTGGGGGTGAAAGCCGGAAGAGAGACTGACGGAAGCCCCAATCAAACGGCAAAACTCCCTCCAAAATTGAGACGTGAATTGCGGACCTCTGTCCGAAACGACGTCTGACGGAAGGCCATGAATTCTGAAAACATTCTCGATGATGATTTGTGCCGTCTCTTTAGCAGAAGGAAGCTTAGCAAGGGGAATGAAATGAGCCGCCTTAGAGAACCTATCGACAACCGTAAGAATAACAGTCTTCCCCGCTGACGAAGGCAGTCCGGTGACAAAATCTAAGGCGATGTGAGACCACGGTCGAGAGGGAATAGGAAGCGGCCTGAGACGGCCGGCAGGAGGAGAGTTACCGGACTTAGTCTGCGCGCAGACCGAACAAGCAGCCACGAAACGACGCGTGTCATGCTCCCGGGTGGGCCACCAGAAACGCTGGCGAATGGAAGCAAGCGTACCCCGAACGCCAGGGTGGCCGGCTAACTTGGCAGAGTGAGCCCACTGAAGAACGGCCAGACGAGTAGGAACGGGAACGAAAAGAAGGTTCCTAGGACAAGCGCGCGGCGACGGAGTTTGAGTGAGTGCTTGCTTTACCTGCCTCTCAATTCCCCAGACAGTCAACCCGACAACACGCCCCTCAGGGAGAATCCCCTCGGGGTCAGTGGAGGCTACTGAAGAACTGAAGAGACGAGACAAAGCATCAGGCTTGGTGTTCTTAGAGCCCGGACGATAAGAAATCACGAACTCGAAACGAGCGAAAAACAGCGCCCAACGCGCCTGACGCGCATTAAGTCGTTTGGCAGAACGGATGTACTCAAGGTTCCTATGGTCAGTCCAAACGACAAAAGGAACGGTCGCCCCCTCCAACCACTGTCGCCATTCGCCTAGGGCTAACCGGATGGCAAGCAGTTCGCGGTTACCCACATCATAGTTACGTTCCGACGGCGACAGGCGATGAGAAAAATACGCGCATGGGTGGACCTTGTCGTCAGAGAGGGAGCGCTGAGAAAGGATGGCTCCCACTCCCACCTCTGACGCGTCAACCTCGACAATGAACTGTCTAGAGACGTCAGGTGTAACAAGGATAGGAGCGGATGTAAAACGATTCTTGAGGAGATCAAAAGCTCCCTGGGCGGAAATGGACCACTTAAAGCACGTCTTGACAGAAGTAAGGGCTGTGAGAGGAGCTGCCACCTGACCGAAATTACGGATGAAACGACGATAGAAGTTCGCGAAGCCGAGAAAGCGCTGCAGCTCGACGCGTGACTTAGGGACGGGCCAATCAATGACAGCTTGGACCTTAGCGGGATCCATCTTAATGCCTTCAGCGGAAATAACAGAACCGAGAAATGTGACGGAGGAGGCATGAAAAGTGCACTTCTCAGCCTTCACAAAAAGACAATTCTCTAAAAGGCGCTGGAGGACACGTCGAACGTGCTGAACATGAATCTGGAGTGACGGTGAAAAAATCAGGATATCGTCAAGGTAAACGAAAACAAAGATGTTCAGCATGTCTCTCAGGACATCATTGACTAATGCCTGAAAGACAGCTGGAGCGTTAGCGAGGCCGAAAGGAAGAACCCGGTATTCAAAGTGCCCTAACGGAGTGTTAAACGCCGTCTTCCACTCGTCCCCCTCCCTGATGCGCACGAGATGGTAAGCGTTACGAAGGTCCAACTTAGTGAAAAACCTGGCTCCCTGCAGGATCTCGAAGGCTGAAGACATAAGAGGAAGCGGATAACGATTCTTCACTGTTATGTCATTCAGCCCTCGATAATCTATGCAGGGGCGCAGAGACCCGTCCTTCTTCTTGACAAAAAAAAACCCCGCTCCGGCGGGAGAGGAGGAGGGGACTATGGTACCGGCGTCAAGAGCTACAGACAAATAATCTTCGAGAGCCTTACGTTCGGGAGCCGACAGAGAGTATAGTCTACCCCGGGGGGGGGTGGTTCCCGGAAGGAGATCAATACTACAATCATACGACCGGTGTGGAGGAAGAGAGGTGGCCCTGGACCGACTGAACACCGTGCGCAGATCGTGATATTCCTCCGGCACCCCTGTCAAATCACCAGGCTCCTCCTGTGAAGAAGAGACAGAGGAAACAGGAGGGATAGCAGACATTAAACATTTCACATGACAAGAGACGTTCCAGGAGAGGATAGAATTACTAGACCAATTAATGGAAGGATTATGACAAACTAGCCAGGGATGGCCCAAAACAACAGGTGTAAAAGGTGAACGAAAAATTAAAAAAGAAATGGTTTCACTATGATTACCAGAAACAGTGAGGGTTAAAGGTAGCGTCTCACGCTGAATCCTGGGGAGAGGACTACCATCCAGGGCGAACAAGGCCGTGGGCTCCTTTAACTGTCTGAGAGGAATGTCATGTTCCCGAGCCCAGGTCTCGTCCATAAAACAGCCCTCCGCCCCAGAGTCTATTAAGGCACTGCAGGAAGCTGACGAACCGGTCCAGCGTAGATGGACCGACAAGGTAGTGCAGGATCTTGAAGGAGAGACAGGAGTAGTAGCGCTCACCAGTAGCCCTCCGCTTACTGACGAGCTCTGGCCTTTTACTGGACATGAAGTGACAAAATGACCAGCGGAACCGCAATAGAGACAGAGGCGGTTGGTGATTCTCCGTTCCCTCTCCTCAGTCGAGATGCGGATACCTCCCAGCTGCATGGACTCAGCACCCGAGCCGGCAGAGGAAGATGGTAGTGATGCGGAGAGGGAGGCGACGGAGAGCGCGAGCTCCTTTCCACGAGCTCGGTGACGAAGATCAACCCGTCGCTCAATGCGAATAGCGAGTTCAATCAAGGAATCCACGCTGGAAGGAACCTCCCGGGAGAGAATCTCATCCTTTACCTCTGCGCGGAAACCCTCCAGAAGACGAGCGAGCAAGGCCGGCTCGTTCCAGCCACTGGAGACAGCAAGAGTGCGAAACTCAATAGAGTAGTCTGTTATGGATCGATTGCCTTGACATAGGGAAGACAGGGCCCTGGAAGCCTCCTCCCCAAAAACAGATCGATCAAAAACCCGTATCATCTCCTCCTTAAAGTCTTGATACTGGTTAGTACACTCAGCCCTTGCCTCCCAGATTGCCGTGCCCCACTCACGAGCCCGTCCAATAAGGAGAGATATGACGTAGGCGACACGAGCAGTGCTCCTGGAGTAAGTGTTGGGCTGGAGAGAAAACACAATATCACACTGGGTGAGGAACGAGCGGCATTCAGTGGGCTCCCCAGAGTAACACGGCGGGTTATTGATTCTGGGCTCCGGAGATTCGAAAGCCCTGGAAGTGGCCGGTGGATCGAGGCGGAGATGGTGAACCTGTTCTGTGAGGTTGGAGACTTGGGTGGCCAGGGTCTCAACGGCATGTCGAGCAGCAGACAATTCCTGCTTGTGTCTGCCTAGCATCGCTCCCTGGATCTCGACGGCTGAGTGGAGAGGATCCGAAGTCGCTGGGTCCATTCTTGGTCGGATTCTTCTGTTACGGTGCGTGAATGAGGACCCAAAAGCGAATCAACTTAAACAGAGCTTCTTTAATTACCAAACATAGGTAGGCTCAGATGGACCGGCAGATTCCGACAGGACAGGACAAGGTTACAGCAAACATGACGACAGTCTGGTTCAGGCATGAATGACACAAACAAACAAGAATCCGACAAGGACAGGAGCAGAAACAGAGAGAGATATAGGGACCTAATCAGAGGGAAAAAGGGAACAGGTGGGGAACGGGGTGAATGGGTAGTTAGAGGAGACAAGGGACAGCTGGGGGAAAGCGGGGGAGAAAAGGTAACCTAACACGACCAGCAGAGGGAGACAGGGTGAAGGGAAAGGACAGAGACAAGACAACATGACAGTACATGACAATACCTCCATCGGCAACATTTCAAGTTAGCTGTGGAGTGAGTTTACGTTCTTAACTCTGTTACATCTACATCGCCAGGGGCATCTGAAAAAAATGACGTAACTTATTGTTAGAAAAATGCAAAAAAACTTGCAGCTTGGCATCAGCCTGGTTGCGAGAGAGTTTGACTGCGTTTACACAGGCAGCCGATTCTAATCATTTACCAATTATTTCCATGACTGATATCTGATAATTTTCGTAATGTGTAAGCAGCAAAAAAACACATGGAATCTGATCTTGAATTTGGATTTATAGCACATCCACACTGACACATATTTTATTATTTGGTTAATTTTATAGAAAGCCTTCTATATTTCAACTTATTTTTTATAGGATGGTATAATGGTCCCCTGTTATGTGTGCCGTGTTACCTGTGATACATGTTCAGAATTTGTCCTTTGTTACAACATTACAGGAACATGGAACATTCTGTCTAATTATCTGCATACTGTATCTCTGCTACCATAAGTCTACAACTACAACAAAAAACATTAAACTCTTCCTGGTGCAAACTCAGGTACTCAACCTCCTCTTATTTGTTGGAACACTATAGTTAAACATAAACGTGAGATGTACTCAGTCTAACATTGACCTTGATGCAGGAATGAATATAATATACAGTCATCTTTGAACTAAATGAAAAACAGTAAGTACCGATGACAATGTATATTCTTACTGTACTGTACTGTGTAGTAAGGGTGTATAGGCAGTTAAACGGCAGCTTACTATAATTACTGGCAGGGGGGTCGTGGTAACAGAAATAGTTGCAGTGTAGATGTTCAATATAAAAATAATTCTGCAACATTGAAGGTCCCTAAGAACACAATGGCCTCCCTCATTCTTAAATGGAAGAAGTTTGGACCCACCAAGACTCTTCCTAGAGCCGGCCACCCAGCCAAACTGAGAAATCGGGGGAGAAGGGCCTTGGTCAGTGGTCAGTGTGGTGACCAAGAACCAAATGGTCACTCTGACAGAACTCTAGAGTTCCTCTGTGGAGATGGGAGAACCTTCCAGAAGGACAACCATCTCTGCAGCACTCCACCAATCAGGCCTTTATGGTAGAGTGGCCAGACGGAAGCCACTCCACAGTAAAAGGCACATGACAGCCACTTGGAGTTTGCCAAAAGATACCTAAAAACTCTCAGACCATGAGATACTCTTTGCATCACGTCTGGAGAAAACCTGGCGCCATCCCTACGGTGAAGCATGGTGGTGGCAGCATCATGCTGTGGGGATGTTTTTCAGCGGTAGGGACTGGGAGACTAGTCAGGATCGAGGGAAAATGTTCAGAGCGCTCAGACTGGGGAGAATGTTCACCTTCCAACAGAACAACGACCCTAAGCACACAGCCAAGACAACGCAGGAGTGGCTTTGGAATAAGTCTCTGAATGTCCTTGAGTGGCCCAGCCAGAGCCCGGACTTGAACCCAATTGAACTCCCCAAATACAGGTGTGCCAAGCTTGTAGCATCATACCCAAGAAGATTCTAGGCTGTAATCACTGCCAAAGGTGCTTCAACAAAGTACTGAGTAAAGGGTCTGAATACTTATGTAAATGTGGTATTTAAGTTTATTTTTAATACATTTGCAAACATTAACAAAAAAAACTGTTTTTGCTTTGTCATTATGGGGTCTTGTGTGTAGATTTATAAAGATAAAAAAAAAAACATTTAGAATAATGCTGTAACGTAACAAAATGTGGGGAAAGTCAAGGGGTCTGAATACTTTCCGAATGCAATGTAGGTGTTTTACATGTCGAGAACAGAAGTGGAACAGCCCTTACAATGAGTTTCTCTGTGGAGAGAGAGGAGAGCAGCACTTCCTGTAAAACCATTTTCACATTGACGATAGCAAAGGGACATTTTCGAGAGGTATCGATTCTCGAGAGACAATACGGTTGTGTGAACTTGCAAAATGCTCACGTCTCCAGGGCTAGGGCAGTGTAAACTAAAATGTCTCGTTGAGCTCAACACTCCTACAGTAAATGGTAATAGCAGAGCAATGTTTTTGAAACTGCTGAAATGTATAGACTTTTTCCTTATATTTGAGACTTGTTTTGAGTTTTTCCCTGTTAGACTACATTCTGAAATGCCTGCCGGCTGCACTGCACCACCAATTTCTATTTTAAAAAAAGTTGATAGTATAAAAAATTGTATGTAAGTCAACATTTTGAGATAGAGAATTCAAGCTACGTAAGTCAAAACTTTGTAGTTCATACAAATAGAATGTTTTGCCATTCGTAACATTGTGTGGTGATTTCAGAGGAGGCACCATAGGTCCCAGAGTGTGGAGGGAGGGGAGGGGGGGGGGTTCTGATCTGGTAGTGTCGCGGACCAAGGTGCAGCGTTGTGAGCGTACATATTCCTCTTTTTTAGAATGTCCCCAACAAACCAATAAACAATACAAAACAAAACGACCGTGAAGCTTAACAGGGCTATGATGCCTCTAACAAAGTTAACTACCCACACTCAAATGACGGAAAAAAAAACGGCTACCTAAGTATGATTCCCAATCAGAGACAATGATAGACAGCTGTCCCTGATTGAGAACCACACCTGGCCAAAACATAGAAATAAAGAAACATAGAAAACAAAACATAGAATGCCCACCCCACATCACACCATGACCTAACCAAATAGAGAAATAAAACGGCTCTCTAAGGTCAGGGCGTGACAAGTAGGCTAACCTAAACAGGTAAAACTCCGGGTATAACAGTAATACATCAGCTGTCTATGATGGGAACAGATTTTTTCTAGTCAGGTAAAATGGTTGAAAAAAACCTGGCCCTAGGGATCAAAACAGTAAAATCCTGTCAAACAAATCATGAGGCAAATCAGTCTAAACAAATGCCAGCTTGCCACATGTTGGCCAGCGGCCCTGCTGTGCTGATATCTACAATGTGGATAAATGGAAATTGCCACACAATGCTACAAATTAAGAAACATAACCTACAGTTGAAGTCGGGGGTCATTAAAACTCCTTTTTCAACCACTGCACAAATGTATTGTTAACAAACTATAGTTTTGGCAAGTAGGTTAGGACGTCAACTTTGTGCATGACACAAGTAATCTTTCCAACAATTGTTTACAGACAATTTCACTTATAACTCCATGTATCACAATTTCAGTGGGTAAGAAGTTTACATACACTAAGTTTAGTGTGCCTTTAAACAGCTTGGAAAATTGCAGAAAATGATGTCATGGCATTAGAAGCTTCTGATAGGCTAATTGACATAGTTTCAGTCAATTGGAGGTGTAGCTGTGAATGTATTTCAAGGCCTACCTTCAAACTCAATGCCTCTTCGCTTGACATCATGGGGAAATCAAAAGAAATTAGCCAAGACCTCAGAAAAAATAATTGTAGACCTCCACAAGTCTGGTTCATCCTTGGGAGTAATTTCCAAACGCCTGAAGGTACTACATTCATCTGCACAAACAGTAGTACGCAAGTATTAACACCATGGGACCACGCAGCCATCATACCATCAGGAGGAGACGCGTTCTGTCTCCTAGAGATGAACGTACTTTGTTACGAAAAGTGAAAATCTATCCCAGAACAACAGCAAAGGACCTTGTGAAGATGCTGGAGGAAACAGGTACAAAAGTATCTATATCCACAGTATAACGAGTCCTATATCGACATAATGTGAAAGGCCGCTCAGCAAGGTAGAAGCCACTGCTCCAAAACCACCATTAAAAAGCCAGACTACAGTTTGCAACTGCACATAGGGAAAAGTTCACACTTTTTGGAGAAATTTCCTCTGGTCTGATGAAACAAAAATAGAACTGTTCGCCATAATGACCATCTTTATGTTTGGAGGAAAAAGGGGGAGGCTTGCAAGCCAAAGAACACCATCGCAACTGTGAAGCACGGGGGTGGCAGCATCATGTTGTGGTGGTGCTTTTCTGCAGGAGGGACTGGTGTACTTCACAAAATAGATGGCAGCATGAGAATGGAAAATTATGTGGATATATTGAAGAAACATCTCAAGACATCAGTTAAAGCTTGGTTGCAAATGGCTCTTCCAAATGAACAATGACCCCAAGCATACTTCCAAAGTTATGGCAAAATGGCTTAAGGACAACAGTCAAGGTATTGGAGTGGCCATCACAAAGCCCTGACCACAATCCTATAGAAAATTGTGGGCAGAACTGAAAAAGCGTGTGCGAGCAAGGAGGCCTACAAACCTGATTCAGTTACAACAGCTCTGTCAGGAGGAATGGGCCAAAATTCACTTATTGTGGGAAGCTTGTGGAAGGCTACCTGAAATGTTTGACCCAAGTTAAACAATTTAAAGGCAATGCTACAAAACACTAATTGAGTTTATGTAAATTTCTGACCCACTGAGAATGTGATGAATTAAATAAAAGCTGAAATAAATCATTCTCTCTACTATTATTCTGACATTTCACATTCTTAAAATAAAGTGGTGATCCTAACTGATCTAAGACAGGGATTTTTACTATGATATCAGGAATTGTGAAACTCAGTTTAAATGTATTTGGCTAAGGTGTATGTAAACTTCCAACTTCGACTGTATATGTATGATCTACAGTATATTTGCTTTATTTTTGGGTGGCGGGAATGGGTTTCCAAATAAAACAGCTCAACTCCCCGGTTAATTATATACTCACGTTTTCAGTCACAATTTGCTTTTATGTAGCCTAATGATTTGCAGGATATTTATCCAAATAAAGCATGGTTAGTTGTAATGTTGTAAGGTAGGCCTACTGTACTTTCATACACTGCTCAAAAAAATAAAGGGAACACTAAATTAACACATCCTAGATCTGAATGAATGAAATATTCTTATTAAATACTTTTTTCTTTACATAGTTGAATGTGCTGACAGCAAAATCACACAAAAATGATCAATGGAAATCAAATTTATCAACCCATGGAGGTCTGGATTTGGAGTCACACTCAAAATTAAAGTGGAAAACCACTCTACAGGCTGATCCAACATTGATGTAATGTCCTCAAAACAAGTCAAAATTAGGCTCAGTAGTGTGTGTGGCCTCCACGTGCCTGTATGACATCCCTACAACGCCTGGGCATGCTCCTGATGAGGTGGCGGATGGTCTCCTGAGGGATCTCCTCCCAGACCTGGACTAAAGCATCTGCCAACTCCTGGACAGTCTGTTGGTGGATGGAGCGAGATATGATGTCCCAGATGTGCTCAATTGGATTCAGGTCTGGGGAATGGGCGGGCCAGTCCATAGCATCAATGCCTTCCTCTTGCAAGAACTGCTGACATACTCCAGCCACATGAGGTCTAGCATTGTCTTGCATTAGGAGGAACCCAGGGCCAACCGCACCAGCATATGGTCTCACAAGGGGTCTGAGGATCTCATCTCGGTACCTAATGGCAGTCAGGCTACCTCTTTGGAGGCACATGGAGGGCTGTGCGGCCCCCCAAAGAAATGTCAACCCCACCATGACTGACCCACCGCCAAACCAGTCATGCTGGAGGATATTGCAGGCAGCAGAACGTTCTCCACGGCGTCTCCAGACTCTGTCACGTCTGTCACATGTGCTCAGTGTGAACCTGATTTAATCTGTGAAGAGCACAGGGCGCCAGTGGCGAATTTGCCAATCTTGGTGTTCTCTGGCAAATGCCAAGCGTCCTGCACCTGTGGGCCCTCATACCACCCTCATGGAGTATGTTTCTGACCGTTTGAGCAGACACATGCACATTTGTGGCCGGCTGGAGGTCATTTTGCATGGCTCTGGCAGTGCTCCTCCTTGCACAAAGGCGGAGGTAGCGGTCCTGCTGCTGGGTTGTTGCCCTCCTACGGCCTCCTCCACATCTCCTGATCTACTGGCCTGTCTCCTGGTAGTGCCTCCATGCTCTGGACACTACGCTGACAGACACAGCAAACCTTCTTGCCACAGCTCGCATTGATGTTTCATCCTGGATGAGTTGCACTACCTGAGCCACTTGTGTGGGTTGTAGACTCCGTCTCATGCTACCACTAGAGTGAAAGCACCGCCAGCATTCAAAAGTGACCAAAACATCAGCCAGGAAGCATAGGAACTGAGAAGTGGTCACCACCTGCAGAACCACTCCTTTCTTGGGGGTGTCTTGCTAATTGCCTATAATTTCCACCTGTTGTCTATTCCATTTGCACAACAGCATGTGAAATTTATTGTCAATCACTGTTGCTTCCTAAGTGGACAGTTTGATTTCACAGAAGTGTGATTGACTTGGAGTTACATTATGTTGTTTAAGTGTTCCCTTTATTTTCTTGAGCAGTGTATTTGAAATTATGTATTTTTGAAAGGCTAACGTTACTTGATAAAGACATGTTGTTAGCGTTAGCTAGCAGTATCTCTGCTTTTGTCTTGAAGCTAAAATGTAATCAGTGTACAGACGAGAAAATAAAACCTTTAATTCTCTGCACATGCTTGTGAATTGTTGCGTTATTCAAGAGTGTAATATGGTTTTGTTTAAAAAATTAAGAGTAATATATTAGATGCATAAAGAGTTGCTTACTTAATAGTAGCTAGTATTCAGCTAGTTGAATAGGTTGCAACTATTACCCTCCTGGCTGGTGGCTACTGTGACATTTACAGTACTTTTGAGCTGCAAAGCAAGAACGATATCCTTGGCTTGTGACATGTGAATTGAGGGAGAAAATAGGACTATTGCCTCTAAATTGATTCTCTCTAGGGAAAGAGAAGAGGGGGTCAAAATAGAGAGAGTATTAATTTAGCACCAATTTCATAATTGGTCCAGGATATTTCATATAATTGTTGTCTTTGGGGATCAGTGGGTTGCTGGTTAGCCAATCAAACAAATTCTACCAGTTTATGCTTATTGGTTTATTGAATAGTATTATTTAGAGATAACTAGCATAAATTAATTCCTTCACATTTACAATTCTCCTACCCATTCCTACACATATGCTTGATTCCCAGAATTATCCCTTTAAGTCTGTTGTGTGATTAAATATTTGTTTTATTTTCTTGAAGTAGCATAAATTAGACACGTAACATGTCAATGCCGAATCCAGCAGAAGAGATCAGTGTCACCTGTACCCAGCGGTGTTTCCATCAAGAGTGACCAGTAAATGGGAGAACCATGGGCCTTCAGAGATGCTCACAAATCACTGTATTTTTCTTGTCTAAATTGAATACATCATTTAAACATTCACAGTGCAGCTTGGAAAAAGTATGTGAACCCCTAGGCTAATAATGACTTCTCCAAAAGCTAATTGGAGTCAGGAGTCAGCTAACCTGGAGTCCAATCAATGAGACGAGATTGGAGATGTTGGTTAGAGTTGCCTTGCCCTGTAAAAAACACTCACAAAATTTGTGTTTGCTATTCACAATAAGCATTGCCTGATGTGAGCCATGCCTCAAACAAAATAGATCTCAGAAGACCTAAGTTTAAGATTTGTTGATTTGCATAAAGCTGGAAATGGTAACAAAAGTATCTCTAAAATCCTTGATATTCATCGGTCCACGGTAAGACAAATTGTCTATAAATGGAGAAAGTTCAGCACTGTTGCTACTCTCCCTAGGAGTGGCCGTCCTGCAAAGATGACTGCAAGAGCACAGCGCAGAATGCTCAATGAGGTTAAGAAGAATCCTAGAGTGTCAGCTAAAGACTTGCAGAAATCTCTGGAGACAATTGTACGATACGTGAAACACTAAACAAGAATGGTGTTCATGGGAGAAGCCACTGCTGTCCAAAAAACCCATTATCTGCACGTCTGAAGTTCGCAAAAGAGCACCCGCATGTTATCACTCCTGGCAAAATATTAATTGGACAGATGAAACTAAAGTTCTGTTGTTTGGAAGGAAAAAAGGTACAGCAAACCAACATCAACACCAACTGTAAACTATGGTGGAGGGAACATCATGGTTTGGGGCTGCTTTGCTGCCTCAGGGCCTGGTCAGCTTACTATCATTGACGGAAAATGTAATTCCCAAGTTTATCAAGATATTTTGCAGGAGAATGTAAGGCTCTGTCTGCCAATTGAAGCTCAACATAAGTTAGGTGATGCAACAGGACAACAACCCAAAATACAGAAGTAAATCAACAACAGAATGGCTTGAACAGATGAAAATATGCCTTCTGGAATGGCCCAGTCAGTCCTGACCTCAACCCGATTGAGATGCTGTGGCATGACCTCAAGAGAGCGGTTCACACCAGACATCCCAAGGATATTGTGGAATTTAAACAGTTTTGTAAAGAAGAACTCTGTTGTGCCGGTCTGATCCGCAACTACAGAAAACGTTTGGTTGAGGTTATTGCTGTCAAAGGATGGTCAGCCTGTTATTAAATCCAAGGGCTCACAATCTTTTTCCAACCTGCACTATGAATGTTTACACGGTGTAAAGACATAAAAATGATAATTGTTTGTGTGTTATTAGTTTGACTTAGATGAAGATCAGATAACATTTTATGACCAATTTATGCAGAAATCCAGGTAATTCTGAAGGATTCACATACTTTTTCTTCCCACTGTATATTCAGTCAACACATATATTTTAATAATATCATGGAATATAATTGAACATTTTAGTTTCTCTCAGAACAAAATCCTTACTCTAACAGTTTTAGTAAGTAATACTGACAAAAAAATAAGAGTATTTTTCCAGGTGTGCGTGCAGGAAAGAGGAATAGAAAATCTTACACTATTGTTCTACATTCTACCACCTTCTTCATCCTCATCATTCAGTTAAAATTCAATGTTGAAGTCCTGCACAATTTTCAGTTTCTATTTGGTTTATGCCGCCCATTCATTGTCAGTTAGAGACACATTAGCGCCTTGGGACCCAAAAGCATAAACAGTGCTCTAACGCTCCCTTGGGCTGGTCTGGAGCAATGAAGTAGTGACCCAGGTTAACGTACTAAACCACTGTTGTGTCTTTACTATCATTAAACTGAAGACATAGTTTTCATCAAAGATTCTTTGTAATTCGTATTACGCGATCAACTGATTAATCATGTAAATGTAATTAACTAGGAAGTCAGGACATCAAGGAAAAATATTCAGATTACAAAGTTATCACTTCCTAAAATAACTTTTCAGATATTTTATCTGATCAATTAGTCTTCGAATTAATGAATTATTTCCTTTACCTCACGTTAGTCTCATTCCAAACGTCGTAAATTGTTGGTTATCTGCACAAACCCAGTCTTCACTATGAGTCATCCATACATCAATTGTCTTAAATCATTTATTTATTACTAACTACGTAATTCACAGAAATGCATAAACAAACAAGGTAAATGTGGTTACAAGAAATGATAGGGGAATGTGCCCTAGTGGGCTAAACCGGCATCGTTAGACAAAAGGGGAAATGGGGATCGACTAAGAAGTCACTACAGAGTGATAATTATAACAATTGAAATGCTAATCCTTTGCAATTGAAATGCTAATCCTTTGCACATGAACGCTCATTCATTCGGGAACAATTGCAATCTATATATATTTATGCTCAGTGTGTCGTCTTGATCACTGGTGAAAAGTTTGTTTCTTTTGTAGAATTGTCAGTCCCTCTCTGTCACGGTTATAGTGGATAGTTCAGAGTGACATTCATTCGTTTTGTTATAGAATGGATGTTTCGGCAGTTGTCGTTCTTCGCGTTCAATGATACCGAATTCCTAGCTGCAGACTAGTAATTAATATCAAAGACTTGTTCTTATTCTGTCGGTATTGATTGTCTAAGAGTTTAACCACGTGGTATGGTTAAAAGATTCAGCAATGGTCTAAAACAATGTCCGGTGATAATTTCTCAAAGTTTGGTTTTATTCAGAATTGTAGAAAGGGGCTGTCCCAGGATGCCTCACCCTAACTGGGCTCAGGGGCGGTCCTCTGATTTAGTTAACTCCAATGCCCTTTTTGAGTTTTCCTTCATTAAACAGTCCAAAATCACATTGTAAAATTGTGTAAACAGTATCATACTCACTCATTCATCCTATACAACAATTAGATGTAAACCCCATATATGAGGCTATTATATAAACAGCGTTATAGCAATGTGGCCACACCATCTCCCATGAGCCTCCCCAAGTTGTAAAAAACGGACCAGTTCATAGCTGGATTCTTCACCGATCTTTTATACTTTCTCCGGAACATGAAATTTGTTTGTACCTAAAGTTCTGTGAGGTGGAAGGAATTCCTTTGTTCTCTATGAAAATGTACTCTCTCTATACTGTGTGTCCATGAGGAGACACTCAGGAATTTACCATGTCTCTCTGGCCACAGCAGCCTAGTTGAAGGAGGAAAGGGGGAGGCAGGGAGAGGGGGATGGGGCTCGCCACACCCAAAGAAGCAATGTCATGACACCACAAATGACCTCGGTAAGTACCGCAGCATAATCTCAAAACCTTAAATTGAGCAACCACTGTATGTATAAATATACAGTGGGGCAAAAAAGTATTTAGTCAGCCACCAATTGTGCAAGTTCTCCCACTTAAAGAGATGAGAGAGGCCTATCATTTTCATCATAGGTACACTTCAACAATGACAGACAAAATGAGAAAAAAAATCCAGATAATCACATTGTAGGATTTTTTATGAATTTATTTGCAAATTATGGTGGAAAATAAGTATTTGGTCAATAACAAAAGTTTATCTCAATTCTTTGTTATATACCGTTTGTTGGCAATGACAGAGGTCAAACGTTTTCTATAAGTCTTCACAAGGTGTTCACACACTGTTGCTGGTATTTTGGCCCATTCCTCCATGCAGATCTCCTCTAGAGCAGTGATGTTTTGGGGCTGTTGCTGGGCAACACGGACTTTCAACTCCCTCCAAAGATTTTCTATGGGTTTGAGATCTGGAGACTGGCTAGGCCACTCCAGGACCTTGAAATGCTTCTTACGAAGCCACTCCTTCGTTGTCCGGGCGGTGTGTTTGGGATCACTGTCATGCTGTCAGACCCAGCCACGTTTCATCTTCAATGCCCTTGCTGATGGAAGGAGGTTTTCACTCAAAATATCACGATACATGGCCCCATTCATTCTTTCCTTTACACGGATCAGTCGTCCTGGTCCCTTTGCAGAAAAACAGCCCCAAAGCATGATGTTTCCAGCCCCATGCTTCACAGTAGGTATGGTGTTCTTTGGATGCAACTCAGCATTCTTTGTTCCCCAAACACGACGAGTTGAGTTTTTACCAAAAAGTTATTATTATTATATTTTGATTTCATCTGACCATATGACATTCTCCCAAGCTTCTTCTGGATCATCCAAATGCTCTCTAGCAAACATCAGACGGGCCTGGACATGTACTTGCTTAAGCAGGGGGACACGTCTGGCACTGCAGGATTTGAGTCACTGGCGGCGTAGTGTGTTACTAATGGTAGGCTTTGTTACTTTGGTCCCAGTTCTCTGCAGGTCATTCACTAGGTCCCCCTGTGTGGTTCCGGGATTTTTGCTCACCATTCTTGTGATCATTTTGACCCCACGGGGTGAAATCTTGCGTGGAGCCCCAGATCGAGGGAGATTATCAGTGGTCTTCCATTTCCTAATAATTGCTCCCACAGTTGATTTCTTCAAACCAAGCTGCTTACCTATTGCAGATTCAGTCTTCCCAGCCTGGTGCAGTTCTACAATTTTGTTTCTGGTGTCCTTTGACAGCTCTTTGGTCTTGGCCATAGTGGAGTTTGGAGTGTGACTGTTTGAGGTTGTGGACAGGTGTCTTTTATACTGATAACAAGTTCAAACAGGTGCCATTAATACAGGTAACGAGTGGAGGACAGGGGAGCCTCTTAAAGAAGAAGTTACAGGTCTGTGAGAGCCAGAAATCTTGCTTGTTTGTAGGTGACCATTACTTTTCCACCAAAGTTAGCAAATAAATTCATGAAAAATCCTACAATGTGATTTTCTGGATTTTTTTTCTCATTTTGTCTGTCATAGTTGAAGTGTACCTATGATGAAAATTACAGGCCTCTCTCATTTTTTTAAGTGGGAGAACTTGCACAATTGGTGGCTGACTAAATACTTTTTTGCCCCACTGTATATATATACAGTACCAGTCAAAAGTTTGGACACACCTACTCATTCAAGGGTTTTTCTTTATTTTTAATATTTTCTACATTATAGATTAATAGTGAAGACATCAAAACTATGAAATAACACATATGGAATCATGTAGTAACCAAAAAAGTTTTCAACAAATCAAAATATATTTTATATTCAAAATTCTTCAAAGTAGCCACCCTTTTCCTTGATGACAGCATTGGGATGAATTGGAACGCCTACTGCGAGCCAGGCCTAATCGAAAAACATCAGTGCCCGACCTCACTAATGCTCTTGTGGCTGAATGGAAGCAAATTCCCGCAGAAAGTTTCAAACATCTAGTGGAAAACCTTCCCAGAAGAGTGGAGGCTGTTATAGCAGCAAAGGGTGGACCAACTCCACATACTTTTTGTAATGTAGTGTATTTCAGCTTGCACATCAATTATGGAACAATTCAGAACTATACCCCTGAAAAATTAACTGTGACTAAAACTCGTCTGAGACATCCTTTCAATGGTGCTATCCAACACCTCACACCCTTATTGTTAATTAGGTGGGTACTGGTACTCCTTGTAACTGTCATTCCAAAAACATAAAATCTCTTGGTGAAGGTTACGAGGTGTTGTAGTAAGATTGAGTAGTACTTTTACAATGGGTTCCATTTTTCGCATATTTTTATTAATTTATGGTCGCTTGCCTCACTTTTAAAAAATAAATCTGTTTAACAGTCAATTGAATTTATATGGACAAAATATACCGGTTATGTATGATCTGAGGAGTTCAAGGCAACACTCTGTTGCAACAAGCCACTCTACAAGGTACAGACATGTTAGTATTCTTTACTGATACAGGCTTGTCTTGGGCTTACAGCTAAGAGCCATTTGGGTGCAACCGCAGCATGTGACATCCCATGGGTTTACTATCTACAGGAAGTCACATGTTTGGAAACTTGCAGAAAGGAGCACAATATAGTGTTTGCTGTTGTGAATGCAGTTAGACAGTTGAGCCCTCGGGCTATCTTAAATCTGCACAGACAACTAATTGCCTTTTACACACTATCTGCTGACTGCCAGGTATAGAAAAAGGATGTGCTTCTCTATAAAAGCTGAGAACAGACACTGTTCGATGGGATTTAACTTCTTATCACATCCGGTGACATCCGGTGAAATTGCAGAGTGGTAAATTCAAACTACAGAATTATAAATATTTAACTTTCATAAAATCACAAGTGTAATACATCACTAACTTCTTGTTAATCCAGCCCCTGTGTCAGATTTCAAAAAGGCTTTACGGCGAAAGCACACCATGCGATTATCTGAGGACAGCGCCCCGCATACAAAAGCATGAAAAACATGTTTGAACCAGGCAGGTGTGCCACGAAAGTCAGAAATAGCGATATAATAAATGCCTTACCTTTGATGATCTTCTTCTGTTGGCACTCCAAAAGGTGAAAATAAAAGAGAGCCGCACACTCTAGGAGCTCAGATGCAATAATTTACTTACCAACGTTTCGACAGCCAAGATGTCTTCATCAGGGTATAATCACAAATACTGCGAGATTACTTGTTTATAAAGTGTCAAAAGACACAGGTGTCTGTAATCATGGCCAAGAGTGGCCTAATATCATTGGTTGATAATCAAATATTAAAATGTCATACAAAGAGCAGCATACAAACAAATGGATAACATACAATCATAGATTAATTTGACTACACAAGCTTACAAACAATTACAATGGCAAAGTCACAATAATCACAAGAATGGCTTCAGATCAAAGTCTACGTTGAGACCGCGTTTGGAAACACTACAGCCAAAATGGGAGCCACCTAGAAAAACTTAAATTTCTGGCTCATTTTTCCAAAAACCAGCATGGAACTCTTTCTAAAGACTGTTGACATCTAGTGGAAGCCCTAGGAACTGCAATCTGGGAGGATTTCACCTTATAATAAAAGTGACAGTTATTGAAAACAGTCATGGGGGGGATGGTTTGTCCTTGGGGTTTTGCCTGCCATATCAGTTCTGTTATACTCACAGACATAATTTTAACAGTTTTAGAAACTTTATATGCATATCCTAGCGTCTGGGCCTGAGTAACAGGCAGTTTACTTTGGGCACGCTTTTCATCCGGATGTGAAAATACTGCCCCCTACCCAAGAGAGGTTAACTGCACAACTGTTGAAGTGTAAGGGGTGCGTAACTGGTGGCAGGGAAGTCAGACGCAGGAGAGCAGAACTAATGGCCGGAGCAGTTAAATCGCAAAACCAACGGCATAAAAAAAACAAGATATGGGTACAAAAACCCGTTGCGCAATCAATCAACATGTGCACAAGCACTTACAATAAACAATCCCACACAAAGACATGAGGAGAACAGAGTGTTAAATACACAAGAAGTGATTGAGGGAATTGAAACCAGGTGTGAGGAAAAAGAAAAGTGGATTGATGATGGATTGATGATGAAGACCGGCGACGCCGACTGCCTAGCGCCGCCAGAACAAGGAGAGGCATGAAGTGCCTAGTTAACTGCTCCATTTTTGCAAAACGTATAACAAAGTGTTGTAAAATACTGAGGTAGCCATTTTTCCAATCGCTTCTTATGAGAAACCAATTGCCTCAACGGATATTGTATCGAATATATATGTTAAAAACACCTTGAGGATGGATCCTAAACAACGTTTGCCATTTTTCTGTCGATATTAAGTAGCTAATTTTGAATAGAGTTTGCCGTTGTAGTGGTAGCATTTTCCGGTCGATTTCTCAGCCAAGCATGATGAACAAACGGGAGCTATTTCGCCTACAAAAATAATATTTTTGGAAAAAAGGAACATTTGCTATCTAACTGGGAGTCTCCTGAGTGAAAACATCCGAAGTTCTTCGAAGGTAAATTATTTAATTTGTTTGCTTTTCTTATTTTCGTGAAAATGTTGCCTGCTGCCAGCAGAGCCTAGCATAGCATTATGCCATGATAAACTTAGACAAATGCTTGTCTAGCGTTGGCTGTTACGCATATTTTGAAAATCTGAGATGACAGTGTGATTAACAAAAGGCTAAGCTTGTGTTTGAATATATTTCATTTGCGATTTTCATGAATAGGAAAAGTTTCTAGGGGTATTTATGTCCGCTGCGTTATGCTAATTCGTTTGAGGCTATGATTACGCTCCCGGATCCGGGATTGCTAGTCACAAGAAGTTTTAAAGGTGAGACTGATTTTCTTAAACAAAACCTCCAATTAGGGAAAATTAACTTTTCGAAAATCCTGTTCTAGGAACAGGTTGTGTCGGAGATATCAGGCCAAAGTCCTGATGAAAGCGATTCCAGAATAAGATCCTGAGGTAGAGATACCAGGACAATGTCCTGAAGTGATATACCATAGGTTAAGATCGTAAGATGTAAATGCATGAGATAGAGGTCTTGATAAAAGTGTTCCAGGACAAGGTCCTGAAGAAGTTCAAAAATATTCCTGCAGGTTAGAAAAATATTGTAAAAAAAACATTTATGAGTCAGTGTATTGGGAAACCAGAAATCAATTTAAACCCTACACGGAAATGTGCATAGCAACAACCATGTGGGGAGAACATTTAAAATTAGTAAAATTCAGTATTGTTTCTATTATAAGGTACAAATACCATAACTACTCTCTGGGGAAGTGGGTACCTTGGAAAATTGGCATATATCAAAACCGTGAGTGAGGAAATCTAAACTCTAGACACTGTTGAGTGAAGTGCAGAAATAACTGTCATAGAAAAGGTCAACTAGAGCAAAGCCATAGAGGCACTAAAAGAAGCACAAAAGCATTCTACCAACATGGCTCGAATATGGGAAAAAAACGAATCCTGGATCAAATTGGGCAACATTTCCCTGCTGATGGAAAATTCCAATCTAATAAAGAATTCAGAGATGCTATTGTAAGTGGGCACAATGACACAGAAGAAAAATCAATACACCAACATTTTTTGTTCTATCGACAAAAAATTAAAACTATAAAACCAAAATTAGTAGCAATCAGCATAACCGCACTAACCATAATATTTGTGACGTAAATTGAGTATGCAGTATGCTTATTGGTCTTTTAAGATACAAATTCATTGATTTAATTAATTATGACAAATGTTAAGAAAATGTTGAGCAATGTTATAAAGTAATGACTTTTCAATAAGTTACGTTATACATTATGTTGGCTGACAATTTGTTAATTACGCTATCCTTATGAACCGGGAATATATGTTAGCTAACGTTACCTAACGTTAGTTGGCTACTAATACATCAAACTAGCTAGTATATTAACTATATTCTATCTAACTACCCAACGGTTATTGACTTGATTGTTCACATCATTTTTGCTTGGCTAAATGGTATAGTCGTTGTACGTTCTCAATGGACATTGTTAATTCGAGTGCTTCGTAAATTCACTCTGGCTATCTGCTCCAATTTCAGAGCACTCTCATCTGAATGTACCAGAGTGCACAATAACCGTTGAATTTGGCCGGTGTCAATAAACATCAGGGGAAAAGAACGTCATTAAATTGGTGCCAGCAACACAGTTAGTCACCAAAGCTTTTGGATAACATGAAAAAGTCTAACCAGCTCTGCTAGAGTGAGTAAAATGGTCAGAGTGAGGTGTTTGTCTGGAAGTAGCTAGCCATTTAGCTTGGATGCTTGACTGCCTTTGTGACCCACCCTGCTTCTTGGCCAGAGTGGGCAGTGTGTGCTCTGAACGGCCTGAATTTACACACGCACTGTTCGAACACAGCTGCAAAAACACTGGGTATGTGAGTACATTGATAGAATGTGTACATCTGCTTTGATGGCAGCGGGAAAATACTGAAGCATAGTGTTTGGGGAAGTTAGTCATTGGAAAAGTGAGTGTAGGGGCAATAGGGCTTGAATTAGCTAAATTTACCTCATGAAAGGTATTATATTTAGTAGGGACAAGGGCAGAATTGAACGCGATATGGCTACTTCCCATGTCTTTGTGTCACGCCCTGACCTTAGTTATCTTTGTTTTCTTTATTATTTTGGTTAGGTCAGGGTGTGACGAGAGTGGTTTGTGTAGTTTTTGTATTGTCTAGGGGGTTTTGTACGTCTATCTAGGTGTTTATATGTCTATGATTGCCTAGATTGGTTCCCAATCAGGGGCAGCTGTTTATCGTTGACTCTGATTGGGGACCATATTTAGTTAGCCATATTCCGTGGGTTATTGTCTATGTGTAGTTGCATGTCAGCACTCGTGTTTATAGCGTCGCGTTAATTTTTGTTAGTTTGTGTAAGTGTTCTTTGTTTTAATAAAATAAGAATGTATTCATCTCACGCTGCGTCTTGGTCTCATCGTTATGACGAACGTGACACTTTGAACATGGGACCAGTAATATTACCAGGTTAATTTTACATGGCGATGGGTGCGGAACTGATTTTGGGGTTGGATAATCTTTGAAAGAATCGAAGACGGTGGATTTTAAAAGGTAACATTAAAATTGTTAGTATATATGGGCGAGAGCATGAACAATGTTTTCAAATAGTCCAACTTTATATCACACCGCGTTGAAACAATCGTTAAGGATGTACATTTTAGGGTTCTCTGTTCGGATAGTATGTAGTAAATTTGTTATTGCAATAAAAAGACAAAGTAACTCCTATGCCAGACATCGCCACAATCGTAAACTATTTGGCAGAGCAGGGTCACAAAGCATCATAAGGGAAAGTACAACCAGCGACGCACATTACACGTGATCGAGTAGGAACAATGCATTCTTTGGCACTACCAAACACTCCTTGCAGACTCAGAAAAACCCTAAGGGTTTTAATCCTGTGAGACATTTTATTTAGTCTTATTCTGAATAGATGTACAGAATTGATGAAAAGGAGGGATCACAAGAAGACAAAAACAGTTAATGAGTGGAGGGAGGACAGTGGCCTCCCTGTGAACAGAAGTTATCATGTTTGTTTTGACTGTAATTGAACACTTTTTTTTCACCTGGTAAAGTAAGTTAATAGAAAAGTAATAATTTCAAAATTGAGTTTTGACTGATTAAGATTTAGCAAAGTGAAAACAAACTAAATGTTTATTTCCTCTCCCTGTCAAATGTTTCCAGAGGTTGTTGCCTTGGGAGAGCAGTTTGTGAAAGCAGTTTTATAAGCATAAAAGTATCCGGATCTGGCCGTAAAAGGAGCTCTTAAATAAGTAAGGCCTGGCCATTTCTTTCTTTGTTTTTGCCCTACGTTTTACCACACACACCAACATGCACACACAACCCACTGGTTGTGAATATTTGTTAGGTGTGGTTAATACCGTGTTTGATTTATTGCTTGGGGTCTTTTTTAATTTGGTTGTTAACTGGGTACGCAGAATGATGGAAATGTTTTAAATGTTCTTAATGGTCGAATTACCTTTGTTCTGACTTCCTGGAGAGGCCTGATCACCCTCACTAGAAAGACTGGAGACATTGGGTGAGATTTAAATGGGCTATGTAAACACTAATAATTAGGAAGAAGTTTATAATGCCTTTTCTCATGGCTTTACTCTCAGGAGTGCGAGATATTCTGTCATCTTCTCTCATGTTGCTGGTGTACTGGAGGGAAAATGGACTGTAAAGGACAGTGGTGGCTCAGGTGAGAGACATTATCTAGGGTCATCCACTTTGAACATGTGCCATTGGGAGGATGAAGTGAAACGCTATCTGAAGAAGAACATGAAAAAGTGTGCCGGGAAAGAGGGGTTGGTAAAACTGTGCCCGTAATTGATTTAGGCTTATCCAAAATAGTTTTTTGGGGGTATCAGGTTGATTGTGGAGTTCTGAAAACTGCGAAATATATGGTAATTTAGAATAAGAATGCATTGAGAAGTTTACATACCTTAAGGGAACATTTTGACATTCGCCATATGGTTAGTGAGAAAGTCCATATTGCAAATGTACGGTCCCTTACCAGACGTCCGAAAATGTTTGTAAAATTCACGGACGGCGTCCAGCAGGGCTGGATCTACCGGGAAGTCGTCAAATGAACTCTTTCGGACATTCGGTTTCCGTTTTATAAAATAATAACATTTTGGTAATTTTTCTGCTGTCCCGATAAATCCCACAAGAGGACGAATGGAATCATATTACAAATGTACAAAACATCACGATTCACGACGTGGCCTTATCTCCAAAACGGAAAAGACTTTGAAGACGAAACTTGGTAAGCGTAGGTTTGGCATAATGGGCAGTTGGCCCCGAACAAATGGCGTCTAGGCCTCAACGGTTTTTGAGTTATGGCCATTTTTCTGGGATTAAAGGTCCAAAGTCAATGAGCCTCCTGTGTCAATAAAAAAAGAACCAGACATTTATCTATCGTCATTTAAGAGAAATCGTACAATGTCAAATTGGTGATGTGATGTTTTTTTTTAAACAGTTACAGATCCAGTTGCAGCGTGTTCATACGAATCTTTTTTAAGTGTGCTTCGGAGCTCTGCGAGATTTCTGTGATTTTCTGTGATTTTCTGAAATAACACACACTCACTAAACACTCTGTAAATAAGTCAGTTCTTAACATAAAGACTTAAAACTCAAAATTCTATAATTGCCTACCCCAAGGAGGATATGTGTTCACTTTCAGCTTCCTGTGTAAACCGGAAGTGCCTTAAAATGGTGTCAAAGGTGCTGTTTCCAAGGGTTAAAAAGGTCAGATCTTTTCAAAACTTCATGTGTGATTAGGCAACCCCCGTGAACTGTAAGTCAGTCATTTCTCCCAACAGATGTCAAAGAAAAGCTCTCTCTCACACACACACACAGCAAGGATGGAGAGACAAAGTGCGGTGCTTAAAGACACACAGAGCCTGCAATGGCATTTCCATATTCTCTAGGCCGTGCCGAGTTCACCGAGATGCCCCGCTTGACCGTAGCTCGCTCTGAGTGCAGCAACCGTGAAAAGAAGTAGGCCCAAAATGAAGCCTGCCCCTTAATGTAATTTGCTTTTGGGTGACAGTGAGAGAACCGTTAGGAGGGTGAGAAGCACAATTCGACCTCAGGTACGATCCTGAGGTCCTCCCGATCTGTGCAAGCCTAACCTTGACTGTGTGGCATCAACCCTTAACAGTAAAACAGGGTTTTTTGATTTCACAGATTACAATGACATCTCTCCCCATAGGAATACATTGCCTGCTCCTCTAAAGTCAACCTGAAGCCTATATGGGTTATGAATGCTGTATGAACCTGTCTTCGATGACAGTCCATCAGGCCACTATGAGGTCTACCTGTGATTCTAAGCTTCCTGGAGCAACTGGAAGTGATTAAATTCACCCTAAAAGTGTTTTGAAACACATAACCTGTCATTATGAAAATCACTGCATTCAACCCTGTGTAGATCAGTCAATTCTTAACTTAAAGACTTAGCCTCTTACAGAATCCTGAGTTTTATCTCAATCAAGACATGTGTTTACTTATACCTTCCTGTGCCAACCGGAAGTGCCTTTAATTGGGTCACAATATCTGTTTCAAAGGGTTGAAAAAGTCACATAATTCCAAAACTTCATATGTGTGACTAGGTAACCCCCATGAACTGTAAATCAGTCATTTCTCCCAACAGATGTCAAATAAAAGCTCTCTCTCACACACACACACACACACACACAGCAAGAATGGAGTGACAAAGTGCGGTGCTTAAAGACACAGAGAGCAGGCAATGGCATTACCATAATCTCTAGGCCGTGCCGAGTAAAACGAGATATCCCGCTTGACCGTAGCTCGCTTGGTCTGAGCGCAGCGACCATGAGAACAGTAGGCCCAAAATGAAGGCTGCCTCACAACGTAATTTGCTTTTGGGTGACAGTGAGAGAACCGTTAGGGTGAGAAGCACAATTCGACCTCAGGTACTAAGGTCTTCCCGATCCGTGCAAGCCTAACCTTGACCGTGTGGCATTAATCCTTGACAGTTAAAAGAAGGTATTTACATCAAACAGTTTGCATTGACTTCTCTCCCCACAGGAATACATTGCCTGCACCCCTAAATTCAACCTGAAGCCTATGTGGGTTATGAATGCCTTATGAACCTGTCTTCAATGACAGTCCATCAGGCCACTATGAGGTCTACCAGTTTCGATTCTAAGCTTCCTGGACAAACCGGAAGTGGTTAAAATCACCCTAAAAGTGTATATCCATACCCAACCAGCAGTTTGTGATAAATAGTGCATTCAACCTTGTGTAAATCAGTCAGTTCTTAACGTAAAGACTTAAAACTCAGGATTCTGTAAAAGCATACCCCATTGAGGATATGTGTTTACTTATCGCTTCCTGTGCCAACCGGAAGTGCCATAATTGGTGTCTCAGGGGCTGTTTCGGAAGGTTAAAAAAGTCAGATCTTTCCAAAACTTCATGTGTGATTAGGCAACCCCCATGAACTGTAAATCAGTCATTTTTCCCATAAAATTTCAAAGAAAAACTAAATCACACACACACACAGCTTGGAAGGAGGGACACGTTGGGGTGTGTAGAGACATGCACTGCCTGCATTAGTTAACCTTGTTGGAACTTTTAAAGAACCGTCAGACCTAGAGTTCCCAAACTTTAGAAACCTGTTCTAGACCTCAGGTCGATAGTGCGTGGTGAGTTAGGTGGCTCTGGAAGGTTCTCGGACCGAGAAACAGCCTCGTACATTTGCAATAACTTAAATTCATTTTTGCATCACGAAAATGACGACATTTAGAAATGTCCCAGAGTCACAAGACTAGATGCATTACGACCGCCTTGGCCCATATAGACGGACCCCAACGTTTCTGTCCGATTGCTCATTCAAGGACCCTGTAGCAAGGCATGGAAAAAAGTGGATTTTCAGCACCAATTAGGGTCTTGCTCGGGGCACCAAATGACCTATCGAGCCGAAACTTGGGATTCGGGGTCGCCTCAGCTAGGCCTACACATAACATCAGAACTGGACCCGCAGATGGAACGTGACTACGTGTTTTTACGTTTTTATTATGGTTTGAATAGAAGGCGTTGTGAATTTTGGGCCAGCTCTGTAGTATGTGATAGTTGGCTACTAAACGAGTTGGAAAAAGTGGGTTTGGTGTCGGTTTGTATCAGTTTGGTGTCAGAATGATATCTAATTGACTGATGGACAGTGACTTGCTGGTAACTATTGTCCATTTGCAATATGTTTAAACAGTGAGGAACCATCACCAAAGTGACATTCTGAAATCAACCCTAACGAGCAATGGAGAGGAACCAGAATCACTGCCCAGCCATCCCGAGTTCATCGGGACAGTCAATTTCGCATTCCTGTAGGATTTTTGATCATGACAAATTCGTAATGGTACATGCCCATTGAAACATATTGCAAATGCACGTGCACTTGCAATATGATTCAACAGTGAAAAAACATCACCAAATGGACATGATGAAGTCAACACAATGAGTGATGGAAAGGAACAACTATCACTGCCCAGCCATCTTGTGTTCATCAGGCCAGTCAATTTTGCATTTCTGCAGGATTTTTGAGCACGTCAAATTTCTTATGGCATTTGGCCAAAGAAAAAGTGACTTTTGACTTCCTATGAAATCATATTGCAAATGGACAAACATATGCCTTATGCACAAGTAAAAAACAACAGTATGACAACAGTATATGACAACAGTATGTTGATACAGTTCTTATACGTGTGTAATTGACACAAAATTCAAAAGAATTTCAAAAAATGGTCAAGAAAGCACTTTTTCAAGTTTTTTCAAAATGTCTGCTATTTTTGACTTTTGACTTCCCATGAAATTATATTGCAAATGGACAAAACATATGCCTTATGCACAAGTTAATTTTTTGTTTAAAATTATGATAATAAAATTGGACAAAGGTATATTCATACAGTTCTTACACATGTGTAATTGACAAAAAAAATAGAAAGATTTTTTTTTTTAAATGGTCCAGAAAGCACTTTTTTAACCTGTTGCGACGAGCAAACCCGTATCCGGGAGTGTAATTATAGCCTCAAGCTCATTACCATAACGCAACGTTAACTATTCATGAAAATCGCAAATGAAATGAAATAAATATATTGGCTCACAAGCTTAGCCTTTTGTTAACAACACTGTCATCTCAGATTTTCAAAAAATGCTTTTCAACCATAGCTACACAAGCATTTGTGTAAGAGTATTGATAGCTAGCATAGCATTAAGCCTAGCATTCAGCAGACAACATTTTCACAAAAACAAGAAAAGCATTCAAATGAAATAATTTACCTTTGAAGAACTTCGGATGTTTTCAATGAGGAGACTCTCAGTTAGATAGCAAATGTTCAGTTTTTCCAAAAATATTATTTGTGTAGGAGAAATCGCTCCGTTTTGTTCATCACGTTTGGCTAAGAAAAAAAAACGAAAATTCAGTCATTACAACTGCAAACTTTTTCCAAATTAACTCCACAATATCGACAGAAACATGGAAAACGTTGTTTAGAATCAATCCTCAAGGTGTTTTCACATATCTATTCGATGATAAATCACTCGTGGAAGTTTGGTTTCTCCTCTGAACCAAATTGAAAAATGCATGCACCTGGAGATTACGCAATAGTTTCGACGAAGGACACCGAGCAGACACCTGGTAAATGTAGTCTCTTATGGTCAATTTTCCAATGATAAGCCTACAAATACGTCACAATGCTGCAGACACCTTGGGGAAACGACAGAAAGTGTAGGCTCATTCCTTGCGCATTCACAGCCATATAAGGAGACATTGGAACGCAGCGCATTCAAAATCTGTCTCACTTCCTGTATGAAATTTCATCTTGGTTTCGCCTGTAGCATTAGTTCTATGGCACTCACAGACAATATCTTGTTTTCTTTCCAAAGCTGTCAATTATATGCATAGTCAAGCATCTTTTCGTGACAAAATATCTCGTTTAAAACGGGAACGTTTTTCATCCAAAAAGGAAATACTGCCCTAGAGGTTCAAGAGGTTGCTAGGTTTTTGAAAAAATGTTCACTTTTTCAAAATGTTGCTTTTGGATGTTGACTTGTGTTGCATTTGCAATATGAAAAACCACGGTGGAACGCACTCGCCACCTGTTGGATTTTTAAAGTGTTACAACTGGCATTTGCCATATGGCATTAGCAATCAACTTTGAACGAAACGACGCAGAATTGAGTGGTATTGGACACCGTGTATATGGTTTGTCCAGTGCCAATGACTTCCATTCATTTTTGTCCATTTCAGGGGGGTGTTCCCTTACATACTGTCACGACCGTCGCTTAAATAACTGGACCAAGGCGTAGCATGAGTAGAGTTCCACATTTTATTGCTTGTGAAACTTCTCAAAACACAACGAAGAGAGCGCACAAAGGCACTCACACAACACAATATCCCACCTCACAGGTGGGGAAAAGAACACTAAGTATGATCCCCAAATAGAGGTAATGATTATCAGCTGCCTCTAATTGGGAACCAACCAACATATAAATAAACTCACTAGAAATCCCCCTAGTCACGCCCTGATCTAATACACCATAGAGAACCCAGAGGGCTCTCTATGTTCAGGGCGTGACACATACACCTTAGCCAAATACATTTAAACTCAGTTTTTCACAATTCCTGACATTTAATCCCAGTAAAAATTCACTAGGATCACCACTTTATTTTAAGAATGTGAGATGTCAGAATAATAGTAGAGAGAATGATTTATTTCAGCTTTAATTCTTTCATCACATTCTCAGTGGGTCAGAAGTTTACATACACTCAATTAGTATTTGGTAGCATTGCCTTTAAATTGTTTAACTTGGGTCAAACGTTACGGGTAGCCTTCCACAAGCTTCTACAAAGAGTTGGGTGAATTTTGGCCCATTCCTCCTGACAGAGCTGTTGTAAATGAGTCAGGTTTGTAGGCCTCCTTGCTTGCACACAAATGTTCAGTTCTGCCCACAATTTTTCTATAGGATTGAGGTCAGGGCTTTGTGATGGCCACTCCAATACCTTGACTTTGTTGTCGTTAAACCATTTTGCCACAACTTTGGAAGTACGCTTGGGGTCATTGTCCACTTGGAAGACTCTTTTACAACCAAGCTTTAACTTCCTGACTGATGTCTGGAGATGTTGCTTTAATATATCCACATCATTTTCCAACCTCATGATGCCATCTATTTTGTGAAGTGCACCAGTCCCTCCGGCAGCAAAGCACCCCCACAACATGATGTTGCCACCCCCGTGCTTCACGGTTGGGATGGTGTTCTTCGGCTTGCAAGCATCCCACTTTTTCCTCAAAAAAATAACGATGGTCATTATGGCCAAACAGTTCTATTTTTGTTTCATTAGACCAGAGGAAATTTCTCCAAAAAGTACAATATTTGTCCCCATGTGCAGTTGCAAACCGTAGTCTACCGTAGTAGTTATGGCGGTTTTGGAGCAGTGGCTTCTTCCTTGCTGAACGGCCTTTCAGGTTATGTTGATATCGGACTCATTTTACTGTGTATATATATACTTTTGTACCCGTTTCCTCCAGCATCTTCACAAGGTCCTTTGCTGTTGCTCTTGGAATTATTTGCACTTTTCGCACCAAAGTACATTTATCTCTAGGAGACAGAACGCGTCTCATTCCTAAGTGGTATGACAGCTGCGTGGTCGCATGGTGTTTATACTTGCGTACTATTGTTTGTACAGATGAATGTGGTACCTTCAGGCATTTGGAATTTGCTCCCAAGGATGAAGCAGACTTGTGGTCTACATTTGTTTTTCTGAGGTCTTCGCTGATTTATTTTAATTTCCCCATGATGTAACGTGAAGAGGCACTGAGTTTGAAGGTAGATCCACAGGTACACTTCCAATTGATTCAAATGTCAATTAGCCTATTAGCCTATCAGAAGCTTCTAAAGCCATGACATCATTTTCTGGAATTTTCCAAGCTGTTTAAAGGTACTAAACTTAGTGTATGTGAAATTGTGATACAGTGAAATGATCTGTCTGTAAACATTTGTTGGAAAAATGACTTGTGTCATGCATAAAGTACATGTCTTAACCGACTAACCAAAACTATAGTTTAACAATACATTTGTGGAGTGGTTGAAACACTTAGGTTGGAGTCATTAACTAGTTTATGTAAACGTCTGACTTCGACTGTATCTGTCATTCCCACAAGTAATGAAAATAGTTAATGCTGGGAATTTAAGAGGAATATAGTGTTTGTAAATGTACATTCTAACTGTGGATGTATGCTAATTTGAGGGTCTTGAATTTGAGTGATAGTCTTCAGTGCTCCACGTTGAGTCTTTCATTCTAAATTTGGGTTGTATAACATTGATAGTATTTTTTTTAAACTATGTTCTCAGAATTATAGTATTAAAGGAGATCAATACATATGGCTTTCTGGATGATACAGTACAATTGACTTGAGCATGTTTTAGTTTGTTAATAACTATATATGGAATGATTTAAATTCAAAAATATTTGTAACAGGAGGCCACATCACCGGAAGGCAAGTTCTTTGTAGTAGTAGCATCACATCTCCTGCAGAGGGTGCCAAATGATAGATGACCAATGCAAATGAACACCAACCAGACAACGATTGGAATCCGTTTGGATGGGTTCAGTCATTATTTGGTGTTAAGGGAGCTGCAATATCTTAGTTCTTTTGATGCTTATTCTACCTTGTGTTAAGAAATTGTGCAACAAAGCCGTTGAGACTATTCTTACCATGCCATTACTGACCCCTGAAGGAGACGCCTCAGAACTCCATTTACCTGATTTATTTCCTATGTCTGATTACATGTCTGATGAAGATGATGATAATACATAGCACCAAGGTAAAAGCATTGAGTTAATGGTGCAGCATGTCCATAGGCGATGCTCATGGCGGGGGTTATGTGAATGGTGCTCCCAAGGTAGAGTTAAGGGCCTACCGTCATGGTGACCCTGTGGCAATATGGACAGTCTCAACGAAGCAATTGTCTTGTGTGTGTGTGTGGTGATAAAGTATGTACGGATGTTTAATTCATATTTCCTTTCCGCCTTCTGAGAATGAATTGCACTGTGACGGTTTGAAACTCAACGACAACAGAGGTATTTTATGATTGTAATGTACTAGGCCAGTTTTGTTGCTTCTTTAATCAGATCAATAGTTTTTAGCTGTGCTAACTGCAAAAGTATTTTCTAATGATCAATTAGCCATTTAAAATGATAAACTTGGATTAGCTAACACAACGTGCCATTAGAACACAGGAGTGATGGTGGCTGATAATGGGCCTCTGTAAGCATATGTAGATATTCCAGAAAAAATCTGCTATTTCCAGCTACAATAGTCACTTACAACATTAACAATGTCTACACTGATTTCTGATCAATTTGATGTTATTGGCCTCCCGGGTGGCGCAGTGGTTAAGGGCGCTGTACTGCAGCGCCAGCTGTGCCATCAGAGACTGTCGTAACCGGCCGCGACCGGGAGGTCCATGGGTTAGGGAGGGCTTGGTCGGTAGGGATGTCCTTGTCTCATCGCGCACCAGCGACTCCTGTGGCGGTCCGGGCGCTGTGCGCGCTGTGTTAAGAAGCAGTGCGGCTAGGTTGGGTTGTGTATTGGAGGATGCATGACTTTCAACCTTCGTCTCTCCCGAGCCCGTACGGGAGTTGTAGCGATGAGACAAGATAGTAGCTACTACAACAATTGGACACCACGAAATTGGGGTAAAAAAACAATTGATGTTATTTTAATGGACAAAAAAATGTGCTTTTCTTTCAAAAACAAGGACATTTCTAAGTGACCCCAAACTTTTGAATGGTAGTGTATGTGAAAATGTTCTTATCTGCTCCTACAACCCAAGACATAAACTACTGCCAGAGTGCATGTAATGCACTCAGAAATGTCTGTTAGAGATGCACAAAGGAACCCTATTACATATGCTGTAGTTCTGTGACAAACGGACACCATTTATTTAGGTTTATTTGTGAACAAGTGCAGACATGTTATTGTATGTGTTCTATAGTGGATTTTTTTTTTTTATAGATTTTTTACTTTAATGTTTTTGTTTACAGAAAATGTTACTCAAAAAATGTATAAAAGTTGAAAGACTTGGGTATCATTCTGAGCCCTGTTTCTTAAAATCCTCTTCAGGCTGAGTTTATAGTGAACCTTTGTCGGAGCATTGTTAAATATTCAAGCTGTTTCCCAAAACTATCGTTATTAACATTGCACGCTAGTAATCTAATGCCCCATTTACATCGTGATGTATTTCATTACGGCGTATGTCATGTTGACGGAGTCTTTCCCGACTTCACCCCACTACACTGTGTAGTGTTTGTAACGTCAGAGATCACATTTCTTTTTGGAGGTTGCAAAATATGACCTTTTCACCAAAGACAGGATAAATATTTTGTTTCAGATAATACAACATATTTTGTTAAGTTACTTGTTTCTCTAACTTTATAGAAAGCTAAGCTAGCTGGCAGTGCAGAGCAGCTAAAAGCTAGGCTAGGTTGAAGATACCACTAGCTAGCGACCTCCACATAATAATTATCAAAAACAAACATTACCATCACAATAAACGTATATGGGAGGCAACAGTCATATAATATAATTGGCAAATAATACAATGTGTATGTGTATTTAACTTTACTATTAAAAAAGTACTCACTTATAGGAATGGGTAATTGTTTACAAGTTGCTAGTTATCCTATAAAGCCATCACCAAAAACCACATAATATGAAAATTCTGTAGTTTGGTAACATCCTGTTCTTCGCTGGACTCTGCCTGGACTGAAGACGACTTAAAGTTAGAAACATTTCTCGCAGTTGAGGCTTCAATCGCAAGGGGGCGTGGTAATTACACTCCGTTGTGGACATCCCCATTGAAATGCATGACAACCGGCGCATCTTAACGGAGTGCTTATGGGTAATGTGAACAAAGCTTAACGTCTGCCTCAGACCACTCGTAGAAAAGCTATGTGTGTCGTTAAATGCTTTTTTGCTCTCTAATGTAATTTTATGGTCAGTGCTATCAAAGCATCCTTGGGATGTTCCTATCCTAAACCCTAATATTAACCCCTACCGTTACATAACCTTAACCTCCAGGATAGCATGGACTGTCACTTTATGCAAAGAAGATCTGCGCTAAACATCCGGATCACATAACTTCAGTACAAAGTTGACTACAAATACAAAGTTGCCTATGGGGCCAGTTGGAGTGGTAAAGTGAAAGCAACCGACAAGTCGGGGAGGTGCATTTGTGATAGCCGAAAGTCAGACAATGTGGTTTTCCAACTGCAAGGCTCAAATCAACATGCCATTGTTTATAAAGGTTTTTCTAGATAGATTTCAAAAATAAACATGGCTCCAATCCCCATATCACATTCACAAACTGAAATCATACAGTATGTGCATACATTATACAATCAGTGAGAGAGAGCATCAAATATTACATTCATTTGTGCAAAATATAAACGCAACAATTTCAAAGATTTTACTCAATTACAGTTCATATAAGAAAATCTGTCAATTAAAATCAATTCCCTAATCTATGGATTTCATGTGACTGGGAATACAGATATGCATCTGTTGGTCACAGGTACCGTTAAAAAAGTTAGGGAAATGGATCAGCAAACCACTCATCTGGTGTGACCAGAATTTTCCTCATGCAGAAGGACACATCTCCTTCACATGGAGTTGATCGGCTGTTGATTGTGCAAATCCACAGTTTCATCAGCTGTCAGGGTTGCTGGTCTCAGACAATCCCACGGGTGAAGATGCTGAGGTCCTGGGCTGACGTGGTTACACGTGGTCTGCGGTTTTGAGGCCGGTTGAACGTGTTGCCAAATTCTCTGAAACAACGTTGGAGGCGGCTTATGGTAGAGAAATTAACATTCAATTATCTGGCAACAGCTCTGATGGACATTCCTGCAGTCAGCAAGCCAATTGCACACTCCCTCAACTTGATACATCTGGGGCATTGTGTTGTGTGACCAAACTGCACATTTTAGACTGGCCTTTTATTGTCCCCAGCATAAGGTGCACATGTGTAATTATTATGCAGAGAAATGCTCACTAACAGGAATAGAAAAATAATTGGTGCACAATATTTTTGAGAAATAAGCTTTTTGTGCATATGAAACATTTCTGGGATCTTTTATTTCAGCTCACCAGCTCATGAAACATGGGACCAACACTTTGCATATTGGGTTTATATTTCTTTAGTGTATATATACAGTATCAGTCAAAAGTTTGGACACACCTACTCATTCAAGGGTTTTTCTTTATTTTTTACTATTTTCTACATTGTAGTATTTATGGTGAAGACATCCAAACGATGAAATAACACATATGGAATCATGTAGTAACCAAAAAAAGTGTTAAACAAATCAAAATGCACTTTATATTTGAGATTATTTAAAGTAGCCACCCTTTGCCTTGATGACAACTTTGCACGCTCTTGGCAACATTCGCTCACACTCAGTCGACTGCAGTGAAAACTTCATGATCTTTGATTATATGATTTTTTTGTCAAGTTCAGGCAGTCAACAGATACAAGTACAAGTTGGAAAATGTTTCACCCCATAATTCAACACACTTTGAAAGGCGGTGACCGACTTGACAAAAATGATCAGCTCAAACGAGCCCAGTGTCTTTTGATACAAACAAGCAATTTATAAGAAGATGCTCCAAATGAACAGAGATGACTGGATTAAATATAAATACAGTAGGTTATAGGTCTATTTGAAACATTTTGAAATACATTTCGTGTTCAATAAGTTGAGTTCTATTTTTGTCTGTAATTTGTCTCAATATATTTCAATAATGTGCCAAATCGGTGATTTAGTGCATTTCTATTGGGTAAACAGAATAATAATACACCTTTAATATTTGCAGCCTTATTTCTCTGAGTTGATTTCAATCCTATCAGTATCGACACCTGCTCCAACAATGTACTGTTCTCTCTGCATGGCGTTTTGGGAAACGCCTGTTACTTCTTCGGCCGTTGTAGGAAAGATACATCTTTAAAACACTCATAAGACTAAATTCCATTGCCATCGGGCCATTCTTGAATTCTCCCTGACCAGTATTCAGAGACGCTCTTTTAACTCTAACTTTCCTCTTCAAAGGAGTTATAGACTGAGCACTTGTATTGCTGATCCAGAGAAAGGCCCATCTCTAGCACATCAAAGGGCAACCCCAAAGGCTGCACAATGGAGACATCTAATACAAGTGACATGGCAAAACTGTATCTTGTAAGAAAAACCCCAAATCCCACTACTGCTTCTACTGAAATAGGATATAACCGCAGAATGTGTCTTTGCCAAGAGTACTGTGGTGGAAATTCTAACCAAGTCAGAGACTGTAATTTCTTCAAACAATCATCTTTATTTAAAATTGATTAATTATTGCAATAGTGAAGCTGTCGACCCCACACTCTAAAATGTGTTGTAGAGGCTTAATCTTTACAGACAATGCTGGTTCTTATATAGCTGACACTAAGAATGCTTAGTCATGGCTGGTTCCACCCCTCCCATGCTGATCGGTGGCACCACAAGCCACTTTGGGTTCATCTCCTGGTTATCTGCCACTGGTGTTTCCCAGATGCAAGAATGATTAGACACAATAAGGTTTTTGTTCTATTCCTCCAGGCTCTCTCTATCTCAGTTACACCCACCACATCTTATCTATGGAATTCCAGGCTCTTCTCAGTTCACACAGATGAGAAAGTACTCATCAAAGCTATTTGATGCATAAACAGTATTATAACATCATCTTGTATTTTTCTCTCACAATAGGCACAATCTGAAGCTAGAGATGTATATCCCTCTCCTTTTCATTTTTCTTCAGCTGTTATCTCCCCTGTAACTATTCCCCAGGTCGTTGCTGCAAATGAGAACGGGTTCTCAGTCAACTTACCTGGTAAAATAACGGAAAAATAAAAAATCTCCTTTTTGTCTGTGTACTGCAATTAAGCTTTTGGCTGTAAGTGTGTAAAGGCAACCTACAACATAATTATTAAAACCCTACTACTTTTGCTTTTTACTTCACAATAGTTCATTGTTATCACATGAAAGTACATATTTGCTGTATACAGATTTTATGTTCATTTTCATTGCCATTTGCAGTGTGCTGCAAATACTGCAACCAAAATAGTTTTTTTTCAGTTTCAGTGCCACCAATAAAATGCAAACGGTCCTACTATTTAAAGTAAATGCATGTATTCAGGACATATAGATGCTGACATTGACCTGTCAAAATGCCTTCAAGGCTCTCAATCTTTTTACCATGTGTAAAAAGTTTTATCATTGCACTGTGATACAAAATATAGGGCATCGGTGTGCTTTAGGACCATGGGGATGCCTCAGTGATTGGGTAGGCTGTTTGGCGGTTTCAGAGGACTAGACTTAGGACCACTCGGACACCACAGAGCATGCGGACAGGCTGTGTGAAGGCTAGTGGTGCACGACTCCAGGATTTTTGGAGTCAACTCTTGCTCCTGTGGTTGGAGTCGTAGGAGTCGACTGGAGTCGTAGGAGTCGCACACACATATACACCATCTCATTGTAGCAGAGTCCTACTAGGAAGACTACATTTGCATTCCAGAGGACTGACATCAGCATGATTTCTATTTATTAGGGATTCCCATTAGCTGCTGCCAAGGCAACAGCTACTCTTTCTGGGGTCCAAACACATTAAGGCACTTACATCACAAATAAAACCATAAATTAAAATGATGCAGCCCATTTGCCTATAAAAGGCCTATTTTGTTTTAATATAGAAGGTGATGTGTAGGAACTAGACTATTTCAGTGATATTTCTGCTGTGTGCAGCCTTGACGGATCCCATGGGATGATGCTGATAGGCCTATTCTTTTCCATGTCATAGCCCTATTTGGACATTATTACTAGAGACCTTGGTTTTGTAATTATTATACAAGCATGTGTAATTCCAGAGGACGATTCACACAGAACTAATTTTTCCAAACTGCCCCCTATAATTATAATTTTCGAATTGATTTGACTTTTATGACAGAAACCTGGATGTTTTTATTCTAGGTGTGAAGATATTTCAACATCATGTCTAGCCGATAATAGGCTACACTGATAACTCGTGCTTGGCTGCTAAACGTATAAGTCTTCCCATAATATTTACATTGATTAAGTGTGATCATCATCATTATTTTAGTGATCCATCCATAGTATACGTCCTTCCTAATAACAATACCCCCACATCCTGCTGATTTGCACATGGCTGTGTTAATGGATGAGAAAGTGAACTTGCCATTTCCAAAAAAGTTTAGCGGGGATGCTGCTTTGCGATCTATTGCCTAGGACAGGGCTCTCCAACCCTGTTCGTCGAGAGCTACCATCCTGTAGGTTCTCTCCAACCATAATCTAGCGCTTCGGATTCAATAATTAGCTGTTTGATAAACTGAATCAAGTTAGTTACAACTGGGGAAGGAGAAAACCTACAGGAAGGTAGCTCTTCCTTGAAAACAGGGTTGGAGAGCCCTGACCTAGGACATCAACAGCCAGCCAGGGTTACCTACATGTAAAACATTTTACATTACATTTAGGCCTTATTAAACGGATGCATTTGGCGATGTTCAACTTGAAACCTTACAAAAAAAGATTGCAGTCAGAGTGAAGTATTACTGCAGTATGCTGCAAATACTGCATCCAAAATAAAACTTTTTGTTCTGTAATTTTGCAGTATAACTGTAGATCAAATAGTATGTATGCTACAGTTATTCTGTTATTACTGTGTCCAAAATACCACAGTCGACTGCAGTTACTGCACTTTTACTGCAATTTCAAAACGGCAATCTTTTCTTGTAAGGGAATACACTGGGATTATGAAGAATAGTTTTGCCATACTCCTACTCAATATATACTTTAACATACTTTTAGTGAATTTATGACACAAAGCTAGATACATATTACCAAGCTATTGCCTATGTGCCAGGTTCTGGCTGTCTCTCTGCCTGCCCCGATCCTCTCCTTTGCCTAGTCCTCTTTCTCTTTTCTATTAAATACGCTAGTGTGTGTTTTGGTCTTCAGTCTGTTGTGTGTAGAATACTACTCATTGATAGCCCCTACTTTAGTGAACTTGCGTGAGACATTGCAAGCCAAGAAATTGCGATATACACCATTGCGATAGCCTATAGTTTACATATGTTGATTACCGAAGCACGGTTCTGACTGTCTGCGTGGTGGCGGACATGCCTAGCTGTGCCCATCTCTCTCAATTCAATTCAATGGGCTTTATTGGAATGGGAAGCAAATTTTAACATTGCCAAAGCAAGTGAAGTAGATCATATACAAAAGTGAAAGCCTGCTCTTTCTTTGCTGTGAAAGATGTGAGAGTTTGTATGTGAGAGTTTGTGTTCTTGAAGTAGACTACAGAAAAAAGTGTCCCACTGTCACGTGTGCTCCCTTTCCGGCCTCTAGGTCACCAGGCTGCTCGTTAAGGTGCACACCTGTCACCATCGTTACGCTCACCTGCGTGTCGTCAGACTCACCTGGATTCCATCCCCTCCCTGATTACCTTCCCTATATATATAACTCCCTTTGGGTCCTTCCCCAGGCGTCATTGTTTCTGTGTCATGTCTGTGTGTTGTTCGTGGTTTCTTGTTTTGCATTATGTTACGTTTATTCATCAAAAAACTATATTTGGCTACATGTGCACCACCAGAACAGTAGGCTAAGTTATGAGGGGGACAGCAACCAAATTATTAGGGTGAGGCACAAGAGCTACTAACAGCTTACTACACAACATACACGTATTACTTTCTTAGCTACAGTATACATATCTCCCTGGCATATTACATAATTTATGCAGCAGAATACAATACATTTTTGGACTCACCTTGTTGTGCTGTGCCTCCTTGTACAGGAAGGTGGCACGACAGTCCTTCATTAATGTCTTGCATTGTCTGGATTTATGGTGCCTTCAAGGCAACTGGGAACTCTGTCACGACTTCCGACGAAGTCGGTTCCTTTCCTTGTTCGGGCGACGCTCGGGGGTCAACGTCGCCGGTCTTCTATCCATCGGCGATCCACTTTTCATTTTCCATTGGTTTTGTCTTTGTTTCCCACACACCTGGTTGTCATTTCCCAATTACTGGTCATGTATTTTACCCACTGTTTCCCCCATGTCTTTGTGTGATATTTTGTTGTTCAGGTCGGTACGTTTCCGGCTGTTTTTTTCTGGGTGCTGTTTTCACCAGTGCTTTGTGGCAACCGTTATTGTTCGCACATTGGTATTGTTACTTTGTGCTATTTCTTAAGTACGTTGGATACTCATCTGCTCTCCTGCGCCTGACTTCATGCACCAGCTACACCCACCGCCTGACACTCTGAAAAACACAAGCTCAAATCATGACGTCAGTGATCTTCAGATCGGAGCTCTAGAAATAGGGCAGAGTTACCGACTTGGAATTCCGAGTCAGATGACCATTCAAAACGTATTTTCCCAGTTGTCTCGAACTCACTGAAATCTGAGATTTCCCTGTTCAGAGTTTCCAGTTGTTTTGAACGTGGCAGAAGTCATGCTGGATTGACAGCATGGCCAATGTATTCAACCTTTTCTGGCTTATGGTGTTGCATGTTAATGATTATCCTTTTAAGCTTGAAAAAGAGACGATTTAACTAAAACTTGTAGTTCAAACCCTATCCACTGAATAGCAGGCTAGTGATTGCTTTGCAAAGCTTGCAGTTGGCCACTGATTCCTTCCAAACCACTCGTTGTTGATTTTGCAATTTCCAACTTGTGTAATGTTTTTGTCCAATGGGAAATAAGCACCGGTATGTTTTATCTTCATATGACAAGGATTGAAAGTAATTTGCCAGTACAGTGGCTTGCGAAACTATTCACCCCCCTTGGCATTTTTCCTATTTTGTTGCCTTATATCCTGGAGTTAAAATAGATTTTGGGGGGGTTTGTATCATTTGATTTACACAAAATGCCTACCACTTTGAAGATGCTAAATATTTCTTACTGTGAAACAAACACCCCCCAAATTCAATACTTTGTAGTGCCACCTTTTGCAACAATTACAGCTGCAAGTCTCTTGGGGTATGTCTTGGCATATCTAGCTACTGCATTTTTTGCCCATTCTTCAAGGCAAAACTGCTCCAGCTTCTTCCACTATATATTCCACTATATATTCCACTATATTCCACTATATATATATATATTCCACTGGTGTACAGCAATCTTTAAGTCATACCACAGATTCTCAATTGGATTTAGGTCTGGGCTTTGACTAGTCCATTCCAAGACATTTAAATGTTTCCCCTTAAACCACTCAGTGTTGCTTTAGCAGTATGCTTAGGGTCATTGTCCTGGTGGAAGGTGAACCTCCATCCCAGTCTCGAATCTCTGGAAGAGTGAAACACGTTTCCCTGAAGAATTTCCCTCTATTTAGCACCATCCATCATTCCTTCAATTCTGACAAGTTTCCCAGTCCCTGCCTATGACAAACATCCCCACAGCATGATCCTGCCAGCACCATGCTTCACTTTGGAGATGGTGTTCTCGGGGTGATGAGAGGTGTTGGGTTAGCGCCAGACAAAGCTATTTCCTTGATGGCCAAAAAGCAAAAATGTAGTCTTATCTGACCAGAGTTCCTTCTTCCATATGTTTGGGGACCACATGCCTTTTGGCAAACACCAAACGTGTTTGCTTATTTTTTCTTTAAGTAATGGCTTTTCTTCTGGCACTCTTCCATAAAGCCCAGCTCTGTGGAGTGTACGGCTTAAAGTGGTCCTATGGACAGATACTCTAATCTCCGCGGTGGAGCTTTGCAGCTCCTTCACGGTTATCTTTGGTCTCTTTGTTGCCTCTGATTAATCCCCTACTTGCCTGGTCCGTGCATTTTGGTGGGCGGCCCTCTCTTGGCAGGTTTATTGTGGTGCCATATTCTTTCAATTTTTTTATGGATTTATTGGTGCTCCGTGGTATGTTCAAAGTTTCTGATATTTTTTTACAACCCAACCCTGATCTGTACTTCTCCACAACTTTGTCCCTGACCTGTTTGGAAAGCTCCTTGGTCTTCATGATGCCGCTTGCTTAGTGGTGTTGCAGACTCTGGGGCCTTTCAGAACAGGTCATGAGATCATGTGACACTTAGATTGCACACAGGTGGACTTTATTTAACTAATTATATGACTTCTTAAGGTAATTTGTTGGGCCAGATCTTATTTAGGGGCTTCATAGCAAAGAGGGTGAATAAATATGAACGCAGCACTTTCCCGTTTTTTATTTTAATTTTTTTTTTTCATTTCACTTCACCAATTTGGACTATTTTGTGCATGTTCATTACATGAAATAAAAATAAAAATCCATTTAAGTTACAGGTTGTAATGCAACAAATAGGAAAAACGCCAAGGGGGATGATTACTTTGCAAGGTAGATTGTCAACTTTATTCATGATGATGACTGCTTGTCTAGCTAAGATTCTGAAAGTATGATGTTGACAATCATTTTATCTGTGGCCTTCTTGGATAGGCACTTCTAATGTAAATTTAGGGCAGCACCCAATGGGCTTGAATTTTTGAGCTCTCCCTGTTGATTTTGGGGTGACATAGTGTCCCCATGAGTGACAGAACACTGAGCCAATCACGGCGCAACTAGAGAACATTACCAACCCCTACACTCTGTATTTTGCGTTGGCTACCCCACCACCACAAGCACTGAGCTATGCTGAAACACCTGCATTTTGGAGCTGCCTTGCTCAAGAAAGCAAAAAAAGAGACCAAGTTTGTATATGGCTTTATTTAATCAATGATTATTAAAAAGAAATTGCAAACTGATATGCGACACAGATTAAGGCCAAAATAAAATGCAAAACAGGCAACAAATGTATTTGATATTTTAGCTAAACAGGTGGGGCTCAAAACAGGTGGGCACTCGACCCTGTTGCCTTATTTCATGACTTAACATGGGATCTGACTGTCACCCCGGCACATTTTAGATGGCGTGAAACCTACTTGGTGAAACCGGAGGTGATGGTACTGGGGTGGGTGAGATTAGTGAAATGCACAAGCTGTTCCTAGAAGAATCTAGGAGGGAGCCAGAAAAGCCAAGTGAGTGTGGGTCCAACTGACAATCAAGCATTAGGGAGCTGAGGTAATCAGATATAACATCCAAATGGGGCAGTGTACATTTGAGAGGCAGCAGTCCAAAATGGGATGAGAAAAGACACCTCCTTGACCTTAGGAGACTTTCCAGAGATATTAAGCTTTGGTGTCTATTACAAAACAATAACTCAATGCAACGGTGGCCTTTTCAGTCCTTAGGTTGCAGTTTGTGCAGACGTGTAATACTTATTCTGTAGCTTGAGAGGGCTAGCATTTCACTTAGAATGCAGCAATATGTTTTTCAGCCCTTAATGGAGATTCAAACTATTCTTACACTCTATGCATATGCATCGATTTTTCATTCAATTTCAATGTCTTTAAAAGGACTTCTTTGAAAACTAGATATATTATGTATTTTTCATCCAACTTATTAAAATATACTAGGAAATAAATGACAGAAAATCAAACAAAAACTGGGTCTTTATCTCATATAGGAAATAGATAAAACAGAAGATAATAAACTGTTTATGGCAATCATATCCCCCAAGGCCAATGTCAGTCTCATTCTGCAAAATGCATAATTTTGTTTATTAGAACAATACAATGAATAAACTGACCAGGTGAAGGCTATGATCCCTTATCAGCGGCAATCGGTCATTCAGGACCCATATTTCCACGGCTATGTTCATGTATGCAGTGGATAAACAGTGCCTTCGGAAAGTAATCAGACACTGAATTTTTCCACATTTTGTTATGTCACAGCCTTATTCTAAAATGGATAACATTTTCAGAAATACTCAGCAATCTACACACAATACCCCATAATGACAAAGCAAAAACAGTTCTTTACATTTTACAATTTTATAAAATATGAAAACAGATATTATTACCTTATTACCTTATTTAAATAAGTATGCAGACCCTTAGCGATGAGACTCAAAAATGAGCTCATGTGCATCCTGTTTCCATTGATCATCCTTGAGATGTTTGTACAACATGATTGAAGTCCACCTGTGGTAAATTCAATTGATTGGACATGATTTGGAAATGCACACACCTGTCTATATTAGGTTCCACTTTTGACAGTGCATGCATTTCAGAGCTAAAATCAAGCGATGAGGTCGAAGGAATTGAGTGCCGAGACAGGATTGTGTCGTGGCACATATCTGGGAAAGGGTACCAGAACCTTAATGCAGCATTGAAGATCCCCAAGAACACAGTGGCCTCCATCATTCTTAAATGGAAGAGGTTTGAAACCACCAAGACTGGCCGCCCAGCCAAACTGACCAAGAATCAAATGGTCACTCTGACAGAGCTCCAAAGTTCCTCTGTGGAGATGGGAGAACCTTCCAGAAGGACAACCATCTCTGCAGCACTCCACCAATCAGACTTTTATGATGGAGTGGCCAGGTGGAAGCCACTCCTCAGTAAAAAGCACATGGCAGCCCACTTGGAGTTTGCCAAAAGACACCTAAAGACTCTCAGACCATGAGAAACAAAATTCTCTGTTCTGATGAAACCAAGATTGAACTCATTGGCTTGAATGCCAAGTGTCACGTCTGGAGGAAGCCTGGCACTATCCCAACGATGAAGCATGGTGGTGGCAGCATCATGCTGTGGGGATTTTTTTCAGCAGCAGGGACTAGGAGACTAGTCAGAAATGAGGCAAAGATGAATGGAGCAAAGTACAGAGGGATCCTTGATGAAAACCTGCTCCGGAGCACACAGTACCTCAAACTGGGGCGAAGGTTCAACTTCCAACAGGACAACCACCTTAAGCACACAGCCAATACAACGCAAGAGTGACTTCGGGACAAGTCTCTGAATGTCCTTGAGTGGCCCATCCAGAGCCTGGACTTGAACTTATCGATCGTCTCTGGAGAGACCTGAAAATAGATGTGCAACGACAAACCTCATTCAACCTGACAGAGCTTGAGAGGATCTGCAGAGAAGAATGGGAGAAACTCTCCAAATACAGATGCGCCAAGCTTATAGCGTCATATCCAAGAAGACTCGAGGCTGTAATCTCTGCCAAAGGTGCTTCAACAAAGTACTGAGTAAAGGGTCTGAATACTTATGTTATTTTTATGTGCACCGAAAAATAAACTGTTTTTGCTTTGTCATTATGGGGTACTGTGTGTAGATTGATGAGAGATAATTTTTTTTAAATACATTTTAGAATAAGGCTGTAACATAGCAAAATGTGAAAAGTGAAGGGGTCTGAATACTTTTTGAATGCACTGCATTTTCATAATGTTATGATCTTGTGATGGCTGGCTGAATTTTGGCAAAGAGTATGTTCTTTTACCTCAGCATCTCTACAGATTCTCCCTGTTTTTGTTTGCTTGGAAATGTTGATACTGTTATCGGAAGAAACTGTGTAACCTAGCATTTATAGTGGTTCTGAAATGCATTGCCATTAATTGGAAGGTTGGTTATCACAATGTCACAATTGATGGCAGAAATGTTATGTATCACTCAATCTGATTTGTTACAAGGGTATACTGTGCAACTTTCACAAGGTCTGGGCTCCTTATATTGAATAGCCTACTGTATGACAAAAGGGGTCTGTAATGAAAACATTAGATTCTTTTAGTCGAGCAGTCATAAATATGTATATTTTTTCATGGCACACGAGACATTTGTGTGATTTGCGCCTGTCTCAGTGGACTAATCCATTGAGGATGCTACAGGGATGCCACTGTCAGTACTTCTAGAATTAGTGGGTGGAGGAGTCAAGCGCAGAGAGCAGGGTAGTAGATACGTGGATAGTTTATTCCCAAAGCAACAGTGTCGGTCAACGCCACACACACAGGCGCTAAAATACCCAGTCCAAAACAACAGGACGAAACGGTTTGGGAAAAATAACATCCACAGAAATCACACACACCAAATAACAGAAAACAAGCCCGCACAAAAGCCGGCGGGCCTACTGCGTTTAAATAGCCCAAAACCTAAACAAGAAACCGGTGCAACTAATCAGACAACACTAAATGAAACAGAAAAGGGGATCGGTGGCAGCTAGTAGGCCGGCGACGCCGAGCGCCGCCCGAAAAGGAAGAGGCACCATCTTCGGCGGGATTCATGACAGTACCCCCCCTGATGCGCGGCTCCCGCAGTGCGCCGACCACGGCCTCGAGGGTGACCCGGAGTGCGAGGCGCAGGGCAATCCGGGTGGAGGCGGATTGAAGTCCTTCAAGGGGGAAGGATCCAAAATGTCCTCCACCGGTACCCAGCACCTCTCCTCCGGACCGTACCCCTCCCAGTCCACGGGGTACTGCAGGCCCCTCACCCAGCGTCTCGAGTCCAGAATAGCTCGTACCGTGTACGCCCGGGACCCCTCGATGTCCAGTGGGGGGCGGAGGGACCTCCGGCACCTCACCTTCTTGTAGGGGACCAGCTACCACCGGCCTGAGGAGAGACATGAAACGAGGGGTTAATGCGATATTAAGAGGGAAGTTGTAATCTATAACACACCTCGTTTATCCTCCTCAGGACTTTAAATGGCCCCACACACTGCGGCCCCAGCTTCCGGCAGGGCAGGCGGAGGGGCAGGTTTCGGGTCGAGAGCCAGACCCTGTCCCCTGGTCCGAACACAGGGGCCTCACTGCGGTGGCGGTCAGCGCTCTTCTTCTGCCATCCACCGGCCTGCTTGAGAGCGTCCTGGACTGCCCTCCAGGTCTCCCTAGAGCGCTGTACCCACTCCTCCACCGCGGGAGCTTCGGTCTGACTCTGATGCGACGGAGCCAGGACCGGCTGGTAGCCCAGCACGCATTGGAATGGCGACATGTTTGTGGAGGAGTGACGCAGTGAGTTCTGGGCCAACTCCGCCCATGGGACGTACCTCGCCCATTCTCCTAGCCGGTCCTGGCAATACGACCACAGAAACCTACCCACTTCCTGGTTCACTCTCTCCACCTGCCCATTACTCTCGGGTGATAACCAGAGGTCAGGCTGACCGAGACCCCCAGACATTCCATAAACGCCCTCCAAAAACGGGACGTGAACTGGGGACCTCGATCAGATACGATGTCATCCGGCACCCCGTAGTGTCGGAAGACGTGGGTAAATAGAGCCTCCGCAGTCTGTAGGGACGTAGGGAGACCAGGCAATGGGAGGAGATGGCAGGACTTAGAGAGCTACCAGAATGGTAGTGTTCCCCTGAGACGGGGGAAGATCAGTAAGAAAGTCCACCGACAGATGAGACCAGGGCCGTTGTGGAACCGGGAGAGGCTGTAATTTCCCTCTAGGCAGGTGCCTAGGAGCCTTACTCTGGGCACACACCGAACAGGAGGAGACATAGAGCCTCACGTCCTTGGCTAAGGTGGGCCACCAGTATTTCCCCCTAAGACCCCGCACTGTCCTCGCAATCCCCGGATGACCTGAAGAAGGTAGTGTGTGAGCCCGCCGAATCAATTGATCACGGACACCAAGCGGCACGTACCTGAGACCGGTAGGACACCGTGAAGGCGCAGGTTCCAACCGCAACGCCCGCTCGATGTCCGCGGCCACCTCCCATACCACCGGAGCCACCAGCCTAGAACCTGGAAGGATGGGAGTAGGATTGATGGACCGGTCTTCAGTGTCATAGAGACGGGACAGCGCGTCGGCCTTAGTGTTGAGGGAACCTGGTCTATAAGAGATCGTAAATCTAAATCGGCTAAAGAACATGGCCCACCTAGGATTCAGTCTCCTCGCCGCCCGGATATACTCCAGATTGCGGTGGTCAGTCCAGATGAGGAAAGGGTGTTTAGCCCCTTCAAGTCAGTGTCTCCATGCCTTCAGGGCTTTTACCACAGCTAGCAACTCCCTGTCCCCCACATCATAGTTCCGTTCCGCCGGACCCAGCGTCTTAGAAAAGAAAGCGCAGGGGCGGAACTTCGGTGGCGTGCCCGACGACGACCACCGATTGCCGCCAGAACAGGAAGAGGCACCATCTTCGGCGGTATTCGTTACAGCCAACTTCCAAGATTATGGGGATTGTGGCTCAGATGCACAAGGCATGTCTCTCTCCTTCCATTTTATAACTTCATTGTGTGCATTGTTTGCTGTGTCTATAAATTCTCCATTACATACATCACCAGTATTAGCCTATTTGCCGTTCATTTCCATAATTTCTCATCTGAAATTTTTGTTTGGTTATGGTCATTTCTGTTAATGCATTCAACAAATTATTATTATTATTATTATTATTATTACAGTCATTTACCATTAATTCTCATTGTCGGAGTGGACATGTGTTTTGCAGAACTCACAACTTATGCTACACTTGTGGGGAACAAGTTTTTATTTATTGTATAACATTTACGAGTTTTATCAATTTATTCATAGACTTTTGTTTGAAATGCTCCTGTCATTGTTGAGTAAGGACGTGCCCCTGATTACGCATATAGAGGAGTACTAGTTTACCTGGCTTGTGCGCAATTGTAGGCCTATAAATGTGACTCTTTTCAGAAAACTAGGCTTATGTCGCCATTTGAACGGAAACTTTTTTTAAATTATCAAAATGCGTTTTTGGGGCAGAAATGCTTTCTCAAACATGTGAACTTTCATGCGCCTTAATAACAAACTTGTATGCCATCTGTAAATGAGAATACAATTGTTAAATTATGAGCCTAGTTGATTTAACCACAGAAAAAGCCAGGAACCTTCCCACTAGCCATGATTGGCTGAGATAATGAGTGGGCTGGACATGCCAAGAGATGAGTTTGGATTGGTCTGCCATATAGCACGATTCTGTCTATTTGAGCTGGTCAGTATGTCTAGGTAATCCATTCTAACATGGCTTTCTTTTTATGTATCGCATAGTAAAACTGCATAAGCCTAATGTCAAGTTAAAGTGTACTGTTAGCTTGCTAATGTTATGGAGAAATGGAGATGGAGAAAAGTGTCTTCAGATTACATCTTCTAACTAAGGTCAATCATGGCATTCGACAGGAGACGCGTCCATCGATGATGTATACGGGTTAGTCTAGCTAGCTACATTTTCAGATATTACACGTTTCTAATTTTGACAAAGTGGTTTCATTTCAAGTTAAAGTGTACTGTTAGCTAGCTAACATTAGCTGGCTGGCTCGCTAGCTAACATTACGCATATGATATTATTGTTCGTATCTCAGACCCATTTGCTTGACTAGTTATAGCCTAATGTTAGCTAGCTAACATTGAACCTGGTTGGATTCATGCAGGGTAGTAACGTCATGAGTTGGGATTATGGTTCAATGTTTACCTAGTTAGCTAGATACATGTGTTATCAAAAGACTCTCATCTGAGTGTGCTAGATCGCAGAATAACTGATGAATTTACAAATACTCAACACCTGTTGAATATGGCCGGTGTCAGTAAACGTTGGCCAAAAAGCATAATAAAATTGTTGCCAGCAGCACATTTACAGTCGCCAACGTTCTGGATAACATGAAAACAGCCTAACTAGCTCTGCTAGGATGAGTGTTCTCTCATGATGTGTCTGGAAGCAGCTAGCAAGCTAGCTAACTTTAGCTTGGGTGCTTGACTGCCGTTGTGAGGTCAGAACGTCCAGTGTGCGCTTGATTGATCTGAGAGTAAAACACTCTGAATTTTATGAACGGACAATCCGACAGCACAGTCACCAGCGCTCTGGATAACGTAACAGCCTAGGCGAGTAATGTTCAGTAAGCTGTTCTCTCATTTGTGTCTGGAAGTAGCTAGCAAGTTAGCTTGCATGACTGCTTTTTTATTTTTTTATTATAATTATGAACAAAACAAATACAAAAACAAGTACATAAACCTAACAGGGGTATTACATATTAAGATACATTTTCAAGTTTTATGGTACCTATTGCTTTTTTATTTTCACACTTAATTATAATTTCAAAATAATATTTAAATTCTATCCTAAACAATGTGAAGAGGGGTTTGTTCTCTGCCCACTTCATTTTATGGATAAAGAATCTGCCATGACAAATGAACAATGAACGTTAAATCAGGGTCCATATAATTTGGATCAAAATAAAACATAATATCAGAGTCTTTCAAACTAACATTAATAGTAGTTTATTTTAAAATAAAAATGTCTAACTCATTACAAAATCTTATGACATAAGAACTGTCCCAAAATAAACGCTCCTGGTCACAAGAACAAAATACACATTTGTTATCAATAGCTATTTTGAATCGGTGTATAATAAAGGTATTGACTGCTGTTGTTAGTACAGAACGCTCGGATCAACCGTTAAAGAGATTGGTGGGGCTAAAGTTTAAGAGGGTGTGAATGATGCTGAATGGGTGTAGACAAAGGAGGGCTCTCCAGTAGTAGTACCAAAACATTCAAAGGCCATTTTCTCAAAAGTGAGTTTACAAGTTTATCAACTTTCAAATAAATATTACTTGCCTATTGTTCCTCAACTGTAGTGTATGATATACCATTTTGTAGCTCTGAGTCTCTACTTTTATCTAATTGTAAAAACACAATTTCAAATTTTCTTTCATAAGACCGATTTGAGCAGGTCGGTCACAAATGTGCCAATCTGGGGATGTCTGATTGTCTTAACTCACCACCACTAATGAGCTGTAGAGCTTCTCAAAGTATTATTTTTTTCACCTCAAACAGCAAGTAAACAAAGTCTGTTTTTAGAATCAATTGAGAATGACAATAGGCCCTCAAAATGTTGGTTATTAATTACATAGTTGGAAATAAAAGTTACTTTTAGATTTGTGTAATTTTCATTTAGATAGAATGTATATTAACCACAGACAATGATTTTGAGATACAAAGTCTATTATAAATTAAATTGTTCCACAAAAATGTGCATATGAAAATCATAACTGGCACTCAGATTGGTAGAAAAGGTAAGATAAATTGGCACTCTAAATGGAAAAGGTTGCCGGCCACTGGCTGGTGTAGCCTATTACCAGCAACTTCAGGAGCATAGCGGCAGAATCTGTGAAGGACAGCAGCAGCGGGAGGAAGGTCAAGAACAGGATTTTTTTTTTCTGGTTAGGCTATCCTGATCTCTGGCTCCCTTTTGAGTAATTTGTGTGTCTTCATTGTTTAATAACTTCATTATTTAAGAACTGAGTTCCTTCAGTTCCTTTTATTAAAGCACATAGGGTGTGTCTATATATGAAAAAATATATGTTTAAAAATGTTGACCAATCGATTGGTCGAAAAGAAAAGACTGCTCTTGGTGAAGCAAGATTTTTTGTATTTGGTCGGGACAGCCCTAATAGAAATGCAGGAAATTAGTTGTAGAGTCCCAAAAAAGGGAGGACCCCTGCCAGGTTATGTCCCGCCCACTTCTAAAACCAAAGTTGCACCCCTGGTAGTAGGAAATCTAGATCTGGAGGCAGTGCTTCGGAAGGAAGGCAGTAGTGCTGCACTTAGCCAATGTCTGTATTTATGTAGCGTATGTCTGTTTGTGTAATTTGTCCCTGATTTACTGCACTAAGCCAATCTCCTCACAACTTGCGAAATTGGGGATATCACTTTTCACCAACTGAGGGAGCAATTGCACAATAGTTCATTTCTCTCAGTGCACTGTTACTAGGCGTGGGCACACCGCATAATCGTCAAGGTTATCATATTATTCAGCAAAATTCCTCGTAAGCCACTGATGCTGACAGGAATGTGCATTATGTTGTCTTTTACTTAAAAAAACGACAATGTAGTACAATTACAACAAGTATTCAAAATATACAGCAACTGAATTAGCCCTACAAACATTATATTACATTAAGTTTGATTCATTCTCGTCTATGAATGTGAACCATTCCATTTATTCTATGAATACAGCCTATAGTATATGCAGATAAAATATCATGTTTCAAGAATGCATATTGCAGTCTTCAAATCTCACAGTGGCTTGCACCCATTGCAAAGGCATGACGTTTTGACATTCAACGCAATCGTTCATCTTTGACATTTCATCATTGGTTCTCTACATGTAGGCTACTAGCTAGGGTGAAGGAAGCCATGAGTGAAGTTTTGTGACAAATAAACAGTGCACCATGATGCCCTTACTTGAGCCAGCTGACACATATTAACGTGGTTTCTTGTATCTACACAAGGTTATTTATTCAGTTCATCCATTCAAACAAAATACTATGGTGTAGCCCATATTGTTAAAACTCCCTTTCAAATGCATGGCGTGTACAAAAAACGCTTAGACTCAACATAAATATCAAAATAAACACCGACTCCATTCAACTTAAATGGAATTTGGAGGTCCACACTTGGCTGAAAGATGTCTGCGTAGAACTGTGAGCGAATTTTCCCGGAACAGCCCCTGCATCATTTACTACCATTCTTCTGTCTGGTCTGTGGAGCTACGCTTTACTACGGACACGCCCCTCCACAAACTCACACTATGTATGATTCCGCCCTGGAAAATAGTTCCCCCAAATAGCAGCGCCATTCGGCTAAAAGTCTCCACCCTTATATTAAATCAAACACATACCTCAATTGTATCAAGTTGAGGGATAATTTCTATTGTGCAAAATAATCCCCATATTTAGTGTTTATGTTACTACGCAATGTGCATTTGGCGGGAAAGAGCAGTGTGGTTTGGCGGAGTGAGAAACCAAATCCGTAGTATTAAAAGCCGCGGGAGCAGCTGTTGTTAATCTTGCAGTCAGTAGGGTGGTGATAGACACACGCAGCACTGGGCTCAAAGGACTTTACAACAACGGTGTTGACTTCGGCTCTTTTATTTCGCCTGCTTTCTCAACGAACAAGTATTTTGTTTGTGCTGTCACTGCTACGGTAAAAATATGCCTTATTCCTTTTAATGTTTGTTTTTGACAGCTTGTACAAACTGGTCAATAAATGGAAATTTGACGTCTTAGTAAAATGCTAGACTTTTCTAGCTATCTCTCGGCTAATATGGCTTCTCACTGTAAATTGTAATGTGTCGAGCTGGATTGTAAAACTGCGAACGACTTTTTTACTGACAGCTGCTCCTTTGGGATGCATTGGGTTAGTTTCCTAGTTAACCAACGTTAGTTCTTGCTGAACTCTTGAAATCGGTTAATCCAAGTTGAGATTTAAATGTATGGATTTTGCAATACAATAATTGTTGAATGATTTCCCAACATCCAAGGCTGGAGACGGGCATTTAAATGAACTGATAGCTAAGGTTCTGACGCAGATCTAACGAACGTGACTCCTTTCTTTTCTCCCATTTATTACAGGCAGTCACAATGCCGCTGAATTCAAACATGGCCAGTAAAAACTATGACTACGACTATGACTCGGTCCAGCCCTACTTTTACTTCGACATTGAGGAGGATAATTTCTATCACCGGCAACACAGCCAACTCCAACCCCCTGCTCCAAGCGAGGATATATGGAAGAAATTCGAACTGCTGCCGACACCACCGCTTTCTCCCAGCCGGCGACCCTCTCTATCAAGCCTCTTCCCTTCGACTGCAGACCAGCTGGAGATGGTCACGGAATTTCTCGGGGATGACGTGGTGAACCATAGTTTCATTTGTGACGCGGACTACTCCCAGTCTTTTCTCAAATCTATCATTATCCGGGACTGTATGTGGAGCAGTTTTTCGGCTGCTGCTAAACTGGAGAAAGTAGTGTCCGAGAGACTAGCAACGCTGCAAGCGAGAAGGGACTCTAGCGTGGCCGGGGAAGCTAGCGCAGTAACCAGCACGAATCTAAACTTGAATTACCTGCAAGACCTGAATAACTCCGCATCGGAATGCATTGACCCTTCTGTGGTGTTCCCTTACCCGGTTGCCGAGAACCCTAAACACACAAAAACGACTACAGCGTGTGCCATGGCATTGCCTTTGGATACCCCACCGAACAGTGGTAGCAGCAGCGATAGCGATTCAGGTGTGTATTAGCGCCACATGTTAATGCTGTAATTAATTATTCATAGCTGGACTGCATATCTTTTGCAGAAAGATATTACTCATGTTGTGATAGCATGCATACATCAGAATTGTGATTTGTCTTAATACACTACTATGCGAGTACTGCTTTTAAGTGGAGCATGGGGTTTGCCATGTCACTAGTTTTTGCTTAAGGAGCTGTCTCCCTCAATTTCCAAGGGTGGGGAGTTGGCCGTTGCACCTACCTTGTGCAGCAATGCTCAGCAGAATGGTGGAGTTTTGTGTTACAGGGTGGGTGGAGATTTCAGTTAAAGACCAATGGAATGGTCTAAAATTAGCAAACTCCGCCCACCCGGGGAACTGGGCCATGAAAACGAACTCTACCATTGAGGGGCAGGGAGCCAAAGTCGTCAAATGGATGTGGTGATATATAGTCCACATGGATAATAAATGCTTACTTTTTTTCACAGAGGAAGAGGAGGAAGAAGAGATTGACGTGGTGACAGTGGAAAAGAGAAAGTCTGTAAGGAGGTCAGACTTGCACATGTCTAGTAGCACACACCTCTGCCCCCTTGTCCTGAAAAGGTGTCACGTCAACATCCACCAACACAACTACGCCGCTCACCCGTCGACAAGGAGCGAGCAGCCCATCAAGAGGATTAAGTTTGAGAGCAGTGGGAGAGTACTCAAGCAAATCAGCAACAACCGCAAGTGCTCGAGTCCCAGAACGTCAGACTCTGAGGATAATGACAAACGGAGGACTCACAATGTGCTGGAGAGGCAAAGGCGAAACGAGCTCAAGTTGAGCTTTTTCGCATTACGGGATGAGATCCCGGACGTGGCGAACAATGAGAAGGCAGCCAAAGTTGTCATACTCAAAAAGGCGACAGAGTGCATTTTCAGTATGCAAACGGACGAGCAGAAACTGTTATTGTTGAAAGAGCAGTTGAGGAAAAAGAGTGAACAGTTGAAAAGCAGACTAGAGCAGCTGAGGAACTCTCAGCAAGTTTAATTTATGAAAGGATGCCATCTTTTTATGCCTAAAGTAACTTGTAGAGTGGTGGTGCATGCAAATGCAAAAATGACTTATCACAGGTATCGGCCAGACACCTGGGCAGGAATCAGAATTATTTTCTTTCACTGCCTCACTTGAACTTTATAGGGGTTATCAATTTCTTATTTAAGTGTTTCATTTTTATTGATAAGAGGTTCTGCACAGTTGTCTACCTTAACTTAATGCTTTTGTATGTTTTGTACATAATTCTCAAATGTATTGATCTCACAAATACATTTTTATAAATCATGTATGACTGGAGTCACGTGTCCTACCTTGAAATTAGAACTTAATTTTTATTAGATAGTCATGAGCATGGCTAGCCTGTTTACTCTGACCACACAGTCCTAGCAGCCTCATGCTAGCTGGCCTTTCAACAACCCTTTTAATTCAATGTCAAATCTCCATTTCACTGTACATGTTTACTGCACACAGCCATGTGCTTAAGGCTGTCCCACACTGTATGTCACTGTCTTTAATGTTCATTACATATCACTCTGACCGCCCGGTTTCCTGATCGAACATAGGTTTACGAGTGTCTGTTGGTTTGAGAAACCTGCATGGCGTCATTTCCGGTTGTGTTCCTATTGGTCAGTCACAGGGATCATCTTGTAACACCAGCCACACTGTACAGTGAAGGCTCAACATTTCTGTCAGAACATTGTCAGCGCCTATGACTACACGTAGTGATAATTAATCAACAAACCAAGACCCTTGCCGTGTCTGAATTGGCGTATTGCATACTATGTACTCATCGTCGCATATTTTTTAGCACGTACCATTTGGTAAAAAGTGTGCCAAATTCAACAGCCCTGCATCACATTTACCAGCTTGACAATAGCTAATTTCTAACTTGATTAATTTAAACTGAATAGATATGCAGTTATAGGCCTACTCAGTATTCCTATCACATTCTACCTATACTGTAGTGCATATAACCCATCTATCCTATTTTAAAAGAACTGAATACATTAATTGAATTCAACATATTTAGAAACCGAAGTGCTGTGTACTTTGGTTTCTAGTACTGCCTAGTACACACCAACTGTTCAACTCATAAGGGTATTGCACAGAAAAACGTAGAGTTGGGTGCATAGCAAATTCAGATCTGCTGAATCGAAACAACTAAAGCACCGATCATTGGGAACAAGATCAGAATGACAGCTAAGGCTTGCTCCATAAATGAAATAGGTAGCCTAGCCTACAAATCTAAACCAATCCATATGTTCAAATCAAAAGGTCTGATTAACTTGACATCAATAACACAGCTCCCCTGTGCTGATGAAGGCTACGAGAACAAAAAAACACTTCAATGACCCAGAGGGCCACTTTGGGTAAAGATGTAGCCAACGATGCAATACTAGTGGTCATTTTAAGGAGAACAAAAACTACATTAGCCTACATTTGAACACCACCGCAGAAGCTTTGCTATTCAGCATCTTCCCAAATAAGTAGCCTGGTTTTGTTTGGCTACTTGAACTAGTCCCTCAGCCCACCTCTTCCAATGCATTGTGGAAAAGTGTGCATCGAATTCTACAAGATGACGAGCTGAAATGGGTGTAACATCCTGGCGTTTAAACCATAGTAGTTTTTTTAAAAAATGCATTATTTGCCGCTACTGGTTGGTATCGGTAGCACATCCCCGTATCTAATGATCAGCTGTTGTCAAAGCCTAAATGAGTATGGCATCCGGGCATTTAAAGTATACTTGATTTTCGAAATGTTGCATACTCTTAAACTTTTTTAGCATTCTCAAACAGCCTACTATTTAGGACGCAAGTATGGGTATTCACACGGCTCCTGTCACACTGAACAAGCCAAGACATCCGACAATCATTTATGACCTAAGAATTTGTCTACACTGGTAATTTTGTCAAGGACGGCAAAATCGTGGCATAAGACGGCTAAAATTGTAGACGGTGCAGGCTTTTATGGGCAAATGCATGAACACAAGCTGCCCTGCCCCTCTGTAGTCCATGTGGGGAAAATAAGGCAGTGTATCGCAAGGGGGGAGGGGAACCAAGTTCACTCAAGTCATTTTAGTTAATCACTGTGTCTTTCAGTTTAGAATCTTGAATGACATGTACGCTACAAATTATTTTGTAAAGCAAACTAAACTGAACAAAAATATTAACACAACATGTAAAGTACACCATGTTTCATGAGCTGAAATAAAAGATTCCAGAAATGTTCCATATGTACCAAAAGCTTATTTCTCAATTTTGTGCACCTTTGTCTACATCCCTGTTAGCCCATTTGTGGCCCAACCATGGCTGCGCCCCTGCCCAGTCATGTGAAATCCATAGATTAGGGCCTAATGAATTTATTTCAATTGACTGATTTCTTTATATCAACTGTAACTCAGCAAAATCTTTAGAATTGTTGCATGTTGCGTTTATATTTTTGTTCAATATACATTCATTTGAACTGTATACTTGGCAGTTTGAATGGGAAATCTTATCTGGCAGTAGTTTGACACCCCTCCTCTTCCCCTTCTCTCATTCCTCAGTCCCAATGTCTCTGCTATTCCTCCCCAGCTGGCAATGTTTTGGAGATGATTTATCCTTACGTCAGGTGCTTGTCCTACTTCTCAGACTGTCACGAGAACTCAGGAATGTCTGAAAACGCTGAAAGGCTGAGTCATGATCCTGTTTTAGTCAAGTGTCTCCCCTAGCGCCATTTCTCATTTTTAAAAGCCACACATACTGTCTTTGTCTGGATTATAGTTAATCTTGAGCAGTAAAATGCAGTGTTGTGTTCGAGACCATCTAAAGCGAGAACCGATTCAAGACTGGAGCAAATCGAGTCAGAGACCAAGTAAAGACTGAGACAAGAAAAATGTGAGCCCAATTCAAGACCATGATTGTAATTTTGTCAAATCACCACCATAATAAGAGTTCAAAGTATTTCTGTGTTCATATTTCAGAACAAAATATGAATTCTTTAGACATTCAGAACAGTAAAAAATGAATGCTGAGGGAAAATAGAGCCATTCTACAAATTATTACTAACCCAAACACAGTGGGGAACAATGGGCCTTCTACGCCTTCAGAGAAGGGCTAAAGACTTATAAAATAATAATGATAATGATATTTTCAATGATGTTCTGATTTAATGTCTTCAGTTTTTGTTGGAAAGGAAAGGGTTAACACTGAAGAATACCCCATTGTTGTTGGCTAGTTTGCAGCAGGTGTTATCAAAAAGAACTTTAAACAAGACATTAAGTTTCAAATGATCATCATCTGGTGAGTGGAACTGTGCTTTCTATTGCAGCGCGCTTGTTTTTAGCAATCTCTTTGAAAATTATTTGTGTGGGGAACTGACAGCATATTAGCAACATGAAATGTTTACAAAAATCTTTTCATATACACCCCCAGGAAGAATGCCACTTTTTAAAAATGATTTTCTGACAAGTGAGCACTTAGATATGGCAATTTTCATGTAATAAATTCTTAGATTGTTTGTGAATTACCTAATATTAAGGCATTTGTGAAAATTCTATAGTAATATAGAGTGAGAAAGCGGCCTTGCGTTTGGACAATTAAAAAGGCAGTGCAGTAAATAAACCTGAATAAAAATATCTGTCTTGTCCAGGGCTGGAGTCGACACAGGTGCTTGCCTGCCAATGCATGCTTGTCCCAATCAAGCAACCAAGCTAACTGGCTAAAGTTGGCTAGCTTCCTAGCTAGCTACTTCAAGACAAACGAGAGAACACCTCACTCTGACCATTTTCCTCGCCGTAGCAGAGCTGGTTAGGCTGTTTACATGTTATCTAGAGCGTTCTTGACTAAATATTACTTTTTTTGCCTGTGTTTACTGATTCCGGTCATATTCAGCGGCTGTTGCACATTAGTAAATTCAGCAGTTCTGTGCTCTGAAAACTTAGAATATAGCAAAAGTGAATTTGCGAATCCAAGAGATGTGCTACCTGGATAACAGTCGTTAAAGTTCTTACTAGCTAACCAAATGACAGCTGCATCTCTAGCTGTGTATAGCCACCGGAAAAAGATAGGAGGGGGAAAAAGTCACTCACACACTCCTCCAATGGCATGACATGACATCCTCGTAGCAGCTAGCTAGCTAACATTAGGCTCTGTGTTTTTAGCTTGCTGAAAGTATTCAAACCCCTTGACTTTTTCCACATTTTGGTCACAATACAGCCTTAATCTAAAATGGATTAAATTGTTCTTTATCCCTTATCAATCTACACACAATACCCCATAATGACGAAGCAATAAAATAAATAAATACAACTGAAATATCACATTTACATAACTATTCAGACCTTTCACTCAGTTGCTGCACAGCTATTTTCAGGTCTATCCGGATATGTTAGATCGGGTTCATGTCCGGGCTCTGACTAGGCCACTCAAGGACATTGAGACTTGTCCCAAAGCCACTCCTGCGTTGGCTTGGCTGTGTGCTTAGGGTGGTTTTCCTGTTGGAAGGTGAACCTTCGCCCCAGTCTGAGGTCCTGAGCACTCTGGAGCAGGTTTTCATCAAGGATCTCTCTGTACTTTGCTCTGTCAATCTTTCCCTCGATCCTGACTAGTCTCCTAGTCCCTGCTGCTGAAAAACATCCCCATAGCATGATGCTGCCACCACCGTTCTTCACCATAGAGATGGTGCCAAGATTCCTCCAGATGTGACACTTGTTATTCAGGTAAAGTAGTTCAATCTTGGTTTCATCAGACCATAAAATCTTGTTTCTTGGTCTGAGAGTCTTTAGGGACTTTTTGGCAAACTCCAAGAGGTCTGTCAAGCGGCCCGGGCGGCCAGCTCTAGGAAGAGTCTTGGTGGTTCCATACTTCTTCCATTTAAGAATGATGAAGGGCACTGTTTTCTTGGGGACCTTCAATGCTGCATACATGTTTTGTTACCCTTCCCCAGATCTGTCTCTTGGCACAATCTACTGAAAATTCCTTCAACCTCATGGCTTAGTTTTTGCTCTGATATGCACTGTCAACTGTGGAACCTTATATAGACAGGTGTGTGACTTTCCAAACCATGTCCAATCAATTCAACAGGAGGACTCCAATCAAGTTGTACAAACATCTCAAGTATGATCGATGGAAACAGGGATGCACCTGAGCTCAATTTCAAGTCTCATAGGAAAGGGTCTGAATACTTATGTAAATAAGATATCTGTTTTCTAAAAACCTGTTTTTGCTTTGTCATTATGGGGTATTGTGTGTTGATTGATGAGGATTATCTGTTATTCAATCCATTTTAAAATAAGGCTGTAACGTAACAAAATGTGGAAAAAGGAAAGGAATCTGAATACTTTTCGAATGCACTATATATATTTTTTTTGGCTGACTGATGTGCCCAAAGTAAACTGGCTGTTGCTCAGGCCCTGAAGCCAGGATATGCATATAATTGGTACCATTGGAAAGAAAATACTTTGAAGGTTGTGGAAATGTTAAAATAATGTAGGACACTATAACACAATAGATATAGTAGGAGAAAATCCAAAGAAAAACCAGAGCCAATTCTCTTACAATGGAAACTATAGGGTCATACTGAATTCTCGCTCCCAGGATGCAATTTCTAGGCTTTCACAGGTTATCAGCAGTCTATGTTCAAGGAAATGTTTTAAGACGGCGATCCTATGGATCATTTAGATATTTGATTATAAATGGTTGGACCCCTTTAGGTATAATATATATATATATATATATATATATATACCCCCACCCTACGTACAGTTGAAGTCAGAAATGTACATACACCTTAGCCAAATACATTTAAACTCAGTTTTTCCACAATTCTTGACAGTAAGGATCACCACTTTATTTTAAGAATGTGAAATGTCAGAGAGAATGATTTATTTCATTCATCAAATTCCCAGTTGGTCAGAAGTATTTGGTAGCATTGCCTTTAAATTGTTTAACTTGGGTCAACGCTTTGGGTAGTCTTCCACAAGCTAACCACAATAAGTTTGGTGAATTTTGGCCCATTCCTCCTGACAGAGCTTGTGTAACTGAGTCAGGTACAGTGCCTTGCGAAAGTATTCGGCCCCCTTGAACTTTGCGACCTTTTGCCACATTTCAGGCTTCAAACATAAAGATATGAAACTGTATTTTTTTGTGAAAAATCGTCAACAAGTGGGACACAATCATGAAGTGGAACGACATTTATTGGATATTTCAAACTTTTTTAACAAATCAAAAACTGAAAAATTGGGCGTGCAAAATTATTCAGCCCCCTTAAGTTAATACTTTGTAGCGCCACCTTTTGCTGCGATTACAGCTGTAAGTCGCTTGGGGTATGTCTCTATCAGTTTTGCACATCGAGAGACTGACATTTTTTCCCATTCCTCCTTGCAAAACAGCTCGAGCTCAGTGAGGTTGGATGGAGAGCATTTGTGAACAGCAGTTTTCAGTTCTTTCCACAGATTCTCGATTGGATTCAGGTCTGGACTTTGACTTGGCCATTCTAACACCTGGATATGTTTATTTTTGAACCATTCCATTGTAGATTTTGATTTATGTTTTGGATCATTGTCTTGTTGGAAGACAAATCTCCGTACCAGTCTCAGGTCTTTTGCAGACTCCATCCAGAATGGTCCTGTATTTGGCTCCATCCATCTTCCCTGTCCCTGCTGAAGAAAAGCAGGCCCAAACCATGATGCTGCCACCACCATGTTTGACAGTGGGGATGGTGTGTTCAGGGTGATGAGCTGTGTTGCTTTTACGCCAAACATAACGTTTTGCATTGTTGCCAAAAAGTTCAATTTTGGTTTCATCTGACCAGAGCACCTTCTTCCACATGTTTGGTGTGTCTCCCAGGTGGCTTGTGGCAAACTTTAAACAACACTTTTTATGGATATCTTTAAGAAATGGCTTTCTTCTTGCCACTCTTCCATAAAGGCCAGATTTGTGCAATATACGACTGATTGTTGTCCTATGGACAGAGTCTCCCACCTCAGCTGTAGATCTCTGCAGTTCATCCAGAGTGATCATGGGCCTCTTGGCTGCATCTCTGATCAGTCTTCTCCTTGTATGAGCTGAAAGTTTAGAGGGACGGCCAGGTCTTGGTAGATTTGCAGTGGTCCGATACTCCTTCCATTTCAATATTAATCTTGCACAGTGCTCCTTGGGATGTTTAAAGCTTGGGAAATCTTTTTGTATCCAAATCCGGCTTTAAACTTCTTCACAACAGTATCTCGGACCAGCCTGGTGTGTTCCTTGTTCTTCATGATGCTCTCTGCGCTTTTAACGGACCTCTGAGACTATCACAGTGCAGGTGCATTTATACGGAGACTTGATTACACACAGGTGGATTGTATTTATCATCATTAGTCATTTAGGTCAACATTGGATCATTCAGAGATCCTCACTGAACTTCTGGAGAGAGTTTGCTGCACTGAAAGTAAAGGGGCTGAATAATTTTGCACGCCCAATTTTTCAGTTTTTGATTTGTTAAAAAAGTTTGAAATATCCAAAAAATGTCGTTCCACTTCATGATTGTGTCCCACTTGTTGTTGATTCTTCACCAAAAAATACAGTTTTATATCTTTATGTTTGAAGCCTGAAATGTGGCAAAAGGTCGCAAAGTTCAAGGGGGCCGAATACTTTTGCAAGGCACTGTATGTAGGCCTCCTTGCTCACACACGCTTTTTCAATTCTGCCCACAAATTTTCTATAGGATTGAGGTCAGGGCTTTGTGATGGACACTCCAATACCTTGACTTTGTTGTCCTTAAGCCATTTTGCCACAACTTTGGGAGTATGCTTGGGGTCATGGTCCATTTTGAAGACCCATTTTTGACCAAGCTTTAACTTTCTGTCTGATGTCTTGAGATGTTGCTTCAATATATCCACATAATTTCCTGACTCATGATGCCATCTATTTTGTGAAGTGCACCAGTCCCTCCGGCAGCAAAGCACCCCCACAACATGATGCTGCCACCCCCGTGCTTCACGGTTGGGATGGTGTTCTTCGGGTTGCAAGCCTCCCCCTTTTTCCTCCAAAAATAACGATGGTCATTATGGCCAAACAGTTCTATTTTTGTTTCATCAGACCAGAGGACATTTCTCCAAAAAATACCATCTTTGTCCCCATGTTCAGTTGCAAACCGTAGTCTGCATTTTTTTATGGCAGTTTTGGAGCAGTGGCTTCTTCCTTGCTGAGCAGCCTTTCAGGTTATGTTGATATAGGACCTGTTTTACTGTGGATATAGATTATTTTGTACCTGTTTCCTCCAGCATCTTCACAAGGTCCTTTGCTGTTTTTCTGGGATTGACTTTCACTTTTCGCTCCAAAGTGCGTTCATCTCCAGGAGACAGAACGCGTCTCATTCCTGAGTGTACTCTCATTCCTGAGCGTACTCATATGCTTTGTAAGTAGGAAACACTGACGATTTTGCAGGTTATCAAATACTTGTTCTCCCCACTGTATATGTGTTGCCTACACCAGAGGGAAGATGCCACATATCCCCTATTACCAATGTATGAATATGACCTTTTCTTGCAAGCTTTTACAGTCATTCCACACTGTTCACTTCACCATAAGATTGATCACTGAGGTGACATTGGGTGTGCATCCTATCAAACCCCCAACTCTACTTGATAGGTGGAATTGACCACGCTGGGATTTCGAAAATGAGGTCATACCTTGTCCACACATTGTGACATGTTATTTGTCTTGTGTGTGTGTGTGTGTGTGTGTGTGTGTGTGTGTGTGTGTGTGTGTGTGTATGGTCTGTTTTGCCCCTCTGTTTCTGCTTTATGTTATGCCTCACTCTGTGTAAACAGCCTGTGTGTGTGTGTGTGTGTGTCTCATAGACGTCATTACTCACGGGGCCCAGACAGTGTGGCTGAAGTTTGTCACAGGGACTCAGCTGGGGCAGGTGGTGTCCCCAGACAGTTAGCGATTGGATGCCAGCGGAAAGAGGAAATCAGAGGGATGACGGGGAAGAATCAAGCAATGTCTTTCATTTAGAAAGTCAGTCAAGTGGTCAGTTAGATTGCCAGTTCAAACTGCCCTCCCTATGGAATGGATGCTGCATGGCGTTTATCCCAGAGTTTGAGTAATATGACGGGGCAACACACACAGCTTTAAAAATGAAGGCTTCACTAAAAAGAGGATGTGAATTATACCGTCTGTGAGTCAACATACCAGGGTCAAGAGAAATTAAATGTATTGTTGTTTTGTTGATCCACATTTTTTGTTGTATCCTCGGATAAGCAAACCTCGTTCAACTTGTCAGCTAATCACCAAGCCCTCAATGAGTTGAATCAGGTCTGTTTGTTGGGGGCAACAACAAAAATGTCTCCTTTGGGGTCTTCGAGGACTGGAGTTGGGAAAGCCTCTTTGTATTCTCTGAACCACCGAAAGCTTTGGGGTTTTTACTGTTACCGACTAAATAAACAAAACAAATGTCTCTAGCTTTTGTCCCATCCACTTGACAATGACCCAAAAAGAGTAAGCCATGATTTAGGAACTACTGCTTTCTGTTGTTGTAGTGAACTCGTGTACTTCACCACAGGGTAACTGTTAGGGCCAGGGTCCCTTTTTCTCAATTTTCGGCTGACTGACGTGCCCAAAGTAAACTGGCTGTTGCTCAGGCCCTGAAGCCAGGATATGCATATAATTGGTACCATTGGAAAGAAAATACTTTGAAGGTTGTGGAAATGTTAAAATAATGTAGGACACTATAACACAATAGATATGGTAGGAGAAAATCCAAAGAAGAAACAGAGCCAATGCTCTTACAATGGAAACTATAGGGTCATACTGAATTCTCGCTCCCAGGATGCAATTCCTATGGCTTTCACAGGTTGTCAGCAGTCTATGTTCAAGGTTTCAGGCTTTTAACTTCCAAAACGAATAAGAATAATGAGTTTTAGTATAGGGACACAGTCTTGGAAATGTGTGTTTGGGCTCGGGATGAAGACAAGACGCACCTGCTAAAATCAGTTTTCTATTGAACATACTTCTTTCCGTATTAAATATTATAGTTTGATTACATTTTAGGGTATCTGAGGAGTCAATAGCAATGTATTTTAACTTGTTGAAACAAGGGGTAGATTTTCGGATTCCTATCTCTGCATGTTGAAAGAGTGGATTACTCAAATCGATGGCGCCAACTAAACTGACTTTTTGGGATATAAAGAAGGATTCTACAAAACGACACTACATGTCATAACTGCGACCCTTTGGATGACAAATCAAAGGAAGATTTTCAAAAAGTAAGTGAATATTTAATCGCTATTTGTGAATTTATTAAACCGGTGGAAAAATATCAAACGGTCGCATGACATGCTTTCACTCGAATGGCTACTGTAAATCGAACAGTGCAGTTAGATTAACAAGAATTTAAGCTTTCAACCGATATAAGACACTTGTATGTACCTAAATGTTTAATATCCATAATTTGTATGATTATTTATTTGAATTGCGCGCCCTCCAGTTTCACCGGAAGTTGTCCCGCTAGCGGGACGCCTAGCCATAAAAAGCTTAGGTAAACTAACATAAAACCTTTTCCTCAGCCACATACAGTACGTGCCATGTGTATAGGCTGTGAGCTGAGTTTAATGTACACATACTCAACTACCCAACACAGACATAAACTGTTTACCTGCTCCTAGAGTCATCCAAACTAAGATAGGCTGTGTTGGCAGTTTGGCCTCAGCATTCCTACACGTAGGGCTCTATGAAATACATGTTGTGGAGAATGTGGACGGAATCACAGAATCCAGAAATTCAAATGGAATTCAACAATACAAAAAAAAGGTTTCTAGGAATTTAACTACATCTATTGAACTTATTAGAAAAAGCATTAATTTGACCAAGTGAATCATAAGAAAATAACAAAATGCATCAGTGATTTGTATTTTCATGCAACAATCTGAAAAGGCACAGGAATGCCCATGTCTGTGTGTATATGTGCAGTGCGTGCTAGTCTACACTTTGTGTAGCAGTTAGTGAGGATGATAATTCTGTTACGTTTGTTGAAAGGATCGGACCAAGGCGCAGCTTGCGTAGAGTTGCACATTATTTAATAGTGAAACTTACAACAAAAACAACAAAGAATATAACAAACGTGCAGTATTGCAGTGCACAAGGCAACTACACAAAAACAAGATCCCAAAACAGAAAGGTTGAAAAAGGGCTGCCTAAGTATGATTCCCAATCAGAGACAACGATAGACAGCTGCCTCTGATTGGGAACCATACTCGGCCAAAAACAAAGAAATAGACAACAATGTCCACCCCAAATCACACCCTGACCTAAACAAATAGAGAAATAAAATGGCTCTCTAAGGTCAGGGCGTGACAAATTCAACATCTTTTCCACATTGGTTCAACAGAATTTCACTGAAATGACATGGAAACAACGTTGATTCAACCAGTGTGTGCCCAGTGGGAACCGTCTTCTAGTAGAGATGGAAAGACTTTCCCAAAAACCTTTCTCAATGAAATGTTAACTACAAAGTATCCTATGCTTACCTAGCAGAATGATATCATGATTATTTGCATCAATCCATTGGCCTTTTTGATGACAAACTATGCAATCACTTTAGCACAATAGCAACACCACTTAAACAAACAATGGGCTTCTTCTTATTATTCTTCTTCTTCTCCTTTGGTTTAATGGCGGTCCGCGTACAAACGTTTAAGGTTCATGCTGCCACGTGCTGTGCTAGAGTGTGCAATCAATCATGGTTTGTCACATTCTGTACTACCAAGAAAATAAATAAATAAATAAATACATTTCTACTAACTGCTAACAAACATAGTAAATCCACTTACTACAGGAGCAGCCATAGTAGCTCCATCAGTCTGACAGTAGATCTACTTACTACAGGAGCAGCCATAGTAGCTCCATCAGTCTGACAGTAGATCCACTTACTACAGGAGCAGCCATAGTAGCTCCATCAGTCTGACAGTAGATCCACTTACTACAGGAGCAGCCATAGTAGCTCCATCAGTCTGACAGTAGATCCACTTGCTACAGGAGCAGTCATAGTAGCTCCATCAGTCTGACAGTAGATCCACTTACTACAGGAGCAGTCATAGTAGCTCCAACAGTCTGACAGTAGATCCACTTACTACAGGAGCAGCCATAGTAGCTCCATCAGTCTGACAGTAGATCCACTTACTACAGGAGCAGTCATAGTAGCTCCATCAGTCTGCCTAGTAGTTCCACCAATCTGTCTTACAGCCTCTGCGTATGATACATCATGATTGTGTCTATATCTCTGGGCCATTTTATACTCTCTCTGTACCAGGCATCCACCAAATGCGGCACTACCCCCCCCAATTACAACAGTTAACCTTCACATTGCTTCCACAGTCACAGTAATCATGTTTTCCTCCACACATCTTTTCTTTCCACTGAGCAGCTACATGGCCCATTCTTTGGCATTTAAAACACCGCAATGGGGATGGGACAAATTCTCTGATTTTGAAACTAAGGAATCCTATCTGTACTTTTCCAGGTAAAACCTCAGCAGCACATCAATAAGCATTTACTTATTTAACAAGCTAAGTCAGTTAAGAACAAATTGTTATTTACAATGACGGTCTACACCAGCCAAACCCGGACGACACTGGGCCAATTGTGCGCCGCCCTATGGGACTCCCAAACACAGCCGGTTGTTATACAACCTGGATTCGAACCAGTATGTCTGTAGTGACACCTCTAGCACTGAGATGCAGTGCCTTAGACTGCTACGCCACTCGGGAGCCTGTATTTGACCCTCTTTCCTACTGATCAACCTTTTGGCCTCTATCACTATGCCTCCCTTCACATTTTCTTCAATATCATCTATGGACATAGATATTGGGACCCCAGAAATGACTCCCCTTAACTTTGTAGAAGCTGCAGGGAGATGGCTTTTGATCTTCTTCCCATTGAAAGTTTCCATTTGAAGGATCTTCCCCTGCTGAGCATGGCTAGCACAGAATATTAGCAGTCTACCATTTCCAATGAACCGGGCTAGTTTAACATCACCTATTTCTTTCTTTACGCCATTGGTTAAAGGGATTGGGTGCAGATGTGCCCCTGTGGTCACATCAAACACCATCACAACGTTCCACTCAGACACATCATTGCTCTGGTTCCAATGGCCTCTCTTTTTCCTATTAATTTCCACTACAGACCATTCAGGTCCTTGACCCTCATCCTCCCGACCTATATCATCAGAACTATCATCCATATTGATTGCATTTCAGCACAGCAGTTGCTTCTCCAACCTTTTCTCCATATCCCCCATCGCAGCCCTAACTGCATACATTTGTCTCTTTCTGGTGTGCACTTGCATTAAAGGGTAACTACACCCAAAAATGGAAATGCTTAATTTTCTTCCAGACTTCAAAAATTGTCTCCTGAAGTGGTTTTAAACAATGTTGTGGACATCAATTTGGTTGTTTTTCTATTAATGAAAGTGTTATTTTCAGAGTGAAAACCTGGGAAAACTGTGAAGAAAGGAAACCTGGATAAACAAAACGGAGAAAACGAAATTTGGGGAAAAACTAAACGGAATCAGGCAAGAAATAAAACAGTTTTTATAGGGCCCTATATACGTCTGGCCGCCAACACAGCAAAAGGGTCCAAGTGCAGTGTATATTTACATACCCCGCTGTCCTGCTGTCTGGGTGTGTGCGTATGTGTACACATGACCTGTGGTTACCCCTGGCAGCAAGGAGTCGGTACAGTGACCCAGAACTGGAGTTGAGGAACACAAGGCTTTCGTGGAAAGCATGCCGGCACTGTGCTAATATCAGAGGGGCATAGCCTCTTCCACCCACAACGTGTCTACCCACCTGGGGCTACTCTTTCTCCCAAGCCATAGTAGGGACAACAAATCTGTGACAGTTTTCATTCCCCATTTAGTGTTAAACTGTCTTTCCCTCTTCTTCATCTTTCCCTCTCTGTTTCTCTGTCTCTCTCCTTCTTCTCCTTCTTCTTCTTGAGCCCATCTCAGACATTGGGGAGCAGACCCAGACTCTGTCAGGGTGACAGCAGGTGTCCAGGGAGTCCCTGGTCTCTTACCTCTGAGCCCTGAATATGTCCCTTTCTGTCAGAAGAAGCCTGGACAAGTCCCTCGTAACCCCACGGAATGACCTTTATGATGCTCCTCAAAACACACACACACATAAAAATTATGTGCACACATACATACCCTGTTGACCTCTAAAAACAACAAAGCTGTACCCCTGCCAAGAGTTACACACACTCCCACACTTAACATTTCCATTGAAACAGAGACCAGGAAAAGGGATTGCGTTGTAAGGATATTTGGGTTTTAAAACCATGTACAGTGCTTTCAGACTTTATTATATGCTAAGCCTTATAAAGGCTGGCACATGCTTAGAAAAGGGGTTTCCCCTCTTTCTTCATATTCTGTGCAGTGGCTAAATCAGTTCAACACAATTAAAAAACATTGTAATAATGGCACAGCAGGTGGTCAACCAGGCCCAAGTCAGGAACTTGTTTTAAGTTACAGTGCCTTCAGAAACAAATGTAGTTGTTTTACAGCCGGAATTCAAATTGGATTAAATTGAGATTTTGTGTCACTGGCCTACACACAATACCCATTAATGTCAAAGTGGAATTATGTTTCTAGATTTTTTTTAAACAAATTAAAAATGAAAAGCTGAAATGTCTTGAGTCACTAAGTATTCAACACCTTTGTTACGGCAAGCCTAAATATGTTCAGGAGTAAAAATGTGCTTAACAAGTCACATAATAAGTTCCATGGACTCACTCTGTGTGCAATAAAAACATTTAACATGATTTTTGAATGACTACTTAATCTCTGTACCCCAAACATGCAATTATCTGTAAGGTCCCTCAGTATAGGACTGAACTTCAAACACAGATTCAACCCCAAAGACCAGGGAGATTTTGCCTCGCAAAGAATGGCACATATTGGTAGATGGATAAAAGTGTAATAAAAATCAGACATCGAATATCCCTTTGAACATGGTGAAGTTTTTAATTACACTTTGGATGGTGACTCAATGCACTCAGTCACTACAAAGATACAGGTGTCCTTCCTAACGCAGTTGCCGGAGAGGAAGAAAAACGCTTAGGGATTTCACCATGAGGCCAATGGTGGCTGTGATAGGAGAAAACTGAGGATGGATGAACAACATTGTAGTTACTCAGCATCTAACAGTTATCAGCATCTAACATTATTACGTACATCTAACATTATTACGCCACTACATATGACACAACATTATTACGTACATATAACATTATTACTCCACTACATATAACATCTAACATTATTATGTAATCTAACATCATTACACCACTTCATATAACTTCTAACATTATTACTCCACTACATATAATATCTAACATTATTACGTAATCTAACATTATTACACCACAACATATAACATCTAACATTATTACGCCACTACATATAACATCTAACATTATTACGTACATCTAACATTATTACTCCACTACATATAATATCTAACATTATTACGTACATCTAACATTATTACACCACTACATATAACATCTAACATTATTAAGCCACTACATATCTACAATACATAATGTATAATACCAGCATGCAACAATACTACAATGTACGTGTGTCTATAGTGCATATGTTATCGTGTGTGTGTGTGCATGCATGTGTCTCTGCGTATGTTTGTGTTGCTTTACAGTCCCTGCTGTTCCATAAGGTGTATTTTTATCTGTTTTTTAAATCAAATTTTACGGCTTGCGTCAGTTTCCTGATGTGGAATAAAGTTCCATGTAGTCATGGTTCTATGAGGCCATAACACATACAGTTGAAGTCGGAAGTTTACATACACTTAGTGTTTTTCAAACACTCCACAAATTTCTTGTTAACAAACTATAGTTTTAGCAAGTCGGTTAGGACATCTACTTTGTGCACGAGACAACTCATTTTTCCAACAATTGTTTAAAGACAGATTATTTAACTTATAATTCACTGCATCACAATTCCAGTGGGTCAGAAGTTTACATACACTAAGTTGACTGTGCCTTGAAACAGCTTGGAAAATTCCAGAAAATGATGTCTTTAGAAGCTTCAGATAGGCTAATTGACATCATTTGAGTCAATTGGCTGTATACCTGTGGATGTATTTCAAGGCCTACCTTCAAACTCAGTGCCTCTTTGATTGACATCATGAGATAATCAAAATAAATCAGCCAAGACCTAAACAATTAAATTGTAGACCTCCACAAGTCTGGTTCATCCTTGGGAGCAATTTACAAATGCCTGAAGGTACCACGTTCATCTGTACAAACAAGAGTACGCAAGCATAAACACCATGGGACCACGCAGCCGCCATACCGCTCAGGAAGGAGACATGCTCTGTCTCCTAGAGATGACCTTACTTTCGTGCGAAAAGTGTGAATCAATCCCAGAACAACAGCAAAGGACCTTGTGAAGATGCTGGAGGAAACAGGTACAAAAGTATCCATGTCCACAGTAAAACAAGTCCTATATCAACTTAACCTGAAAGGCTGCTCAGCAAGGAAGAAGCCACTGCTCCAAAACTGCCAATAAAAAAGCCAGACTACGGTTTGCGACTGCACATGGGGATGAAGATTGTACTTTTTGGAGAAATGTCCTCTGGTCTGATCAAACAAAAATAGAACTGTTTGGCCATAATGACCATCATTATGTTTAGTGGAAAAAGGGGGAGGCTTGCAAGCCGATGAACATCATCCCATCTGTGAAGCACAGGGGTGGCAGCATCATGTTGTGGGGGTGCTTTGCTGCAGGAGGGACTGGTGCACTTCACAAAATAGATGTCATCATGAGGCGGGAAAAGTATGTGGATATATTGAAGCAACATCTCAAGACATCAGTCAGGAAGTTAAAGCTTGGTCGCCAATGGGTCTTCCAAATGGACAAATACCCCAAGCATACTTCCAAAGTTGTGGCAAAATGGCTTAAGGACAACACAGTCAAGGTTCTGGAGTGGCTCTAACATGGACATTTCAATATTGTCAGCTTGCTGTTAGCTTGTTAATGTCACTAAATATGCAGCAAGATTGCCTGCTAGCTAACCAACATAGATCATTTATTCACATTCATCATTACTACTAACACACAGAGAGTGAGTTAGCTATATTGACAATTCAATGTTTAGTAATGGAGTGCTTTCCAGACAAGGTGGAATAGATGGCTACCGGGTTGAGTTACTCTTATTAGCTAGATGCGTTAGAATTAACTGTTTTCATGGTTGAGGTCAAGGTCATAGGCTAACCAGTGGAAAGCCATAGCTTGAATTCTGACTGGTAGTTTGACCTCTGCCACTGATTATAACGCCATACTGTGTAAACCAAGAGTATTTGAAAGAGGTGTTTCTAAGTATTGGGATGGGAAAAAAGCTTGCTCACCTATGGTTTCCCCAGAGACTGTAACTCATTCTGGAATAGTACCCCAATAGAGTTGAGACGGCTAACTGATGGCTAACGGTGAAGGTCACACAATTGCTCCCCTCTCCCCTCCTCCATCGTAAAGCTTCCGCATGCATCGGTTCGGCTGGCGCCTAGCCGAGTTCGGCTAGGGGAACCAAATCAGTGTGCTCGCATACCTTCGACTTTCGCTTGAAAAACAAGAAAAAAGCAGCAACAGTATTGTTTGTCCATTTTGATATGCCATAGCCAGTATTCTCTTCCTCAAAATAGTCAGAATTAATCTAAGTTAACTGAAGAAATCTGTCATTAATTCTTGATGTTTTTGCCGAGGAATCTTCATTCCCCCTGAATATCAGACACAATATCGACCTGTAGCCTCCGGAATATCAGACACAATGTTTGGTGCATTATTTCTCAAGTGGAAAAATTTGCATGAAAACATGTTATCTAACATGTTATCTATAATGACAATAAAAACTTAATTGAAGAATCCCTACATGTTATCTATAATGACAATAAAAACTTAATTGAAGAATCCCTACTGTTGACCAATAACAGACAAAGGGGCGTAGACTTCAGCTTTCAATCTTCAGATTGCCTAGAGAAAAACATTTGTGTGCACAAACAGCAGAAAAAACCCTTGCCGAAGGCCAAAAATAACAAAAATGAAACACTACCTCTCCCCAGGGAGGTATTGTTTTGCTCTTGTCCCCCCTTCTCCTCCCTCCTCTCTTTGACCCCTGACCATCCCTTATGTGTAAAGGAGAAGGAGATTGCTGGGCCATCTGGACAAAAAACGATACGATGACCACCTGATTCCTGTCATTGGATGTCTCCCTCCCTCCCCTACTCCCTCACTTCTACACCCCTCCCCCCATCCCTCTCTCCCCTACTCCTTCACTTCTTCACCCCTCCTCCCCATCCCCCATGAATAGAGGGAGAAATGTATTTTCTTGAAGTGGAACATTAAATGTTACTATCTCTCTCTCCTTGTTTCCTCATGTGTGTGTAGGAAAGAGGGCGTGTCCCATTACACTCTCACCCAAACAGAAGTCTGAGTCCAAAATGTCACCCTATTCCTAATGGCACATTTCCTTACAGGATTTACCACAGTGTTTTATCCAAAAGGCTCAGACTACGAGGGCCGGCACCTGTGTCTCACTGGGCCATTGCTCTGGTGGACCTGCTCCCACTACTGGTACTTTCAAATCAAACTTTATTGGTCACCTGCGCCGAATACAACATGTTTACCATACAGTGAAATGCTTATTTACTAGCCCTTAACCAACAGTGCAGTTCAGGGAAGATTTAAGAAAATATTTGCCAAATAAAGAAAGTCCAAATTTTAAAAAAGTAACACGATAAAATAACATTAATGAGGCTTATACAGGGGGTACCAGTACCGAGTCAATGTGCTGGGGTACAGGTTAGACAAAGTAATTTGTACATGTAGGTAGGGGTGAAGTGACCATGCATAGATAATAAACAGTGAGTAAAAGCAGAGTAAAAAATAAATGGAGGGAGAGAGGGGGTTAATAAGCAAAGAAAACCGTCTAAGACTTGGGTGACTGAAGTCTTTGACAATTTTATGTGCTTTCCTCTGACACAATTTTCATGGTTGAGGTCAAGGTCATAGGCTAACCAGTGGAAAGCCATAGCTTGAATTCTGACTGGTAGTTTGACCTCTGCCACTGATTATAACGCCATACTGTGTAAACCAAGAGTATTTGAAAGAGGTGTTTCTAAGTATTGGGATGGGAAAAAAGCTTGCTCACCTATGGTTTCCCCAGAGACTGTAACTCATTCTGGAATAGTACCCCAATAGAGTTGAGACGGCTAACTGATGGCTAACGGTGAAGGTCACACAATTGCTCCCCTCTCCCCTCCTCCATCGTAAAGCTTCCGCATGCATCGGTTCGGCTGGCGCCTAGCCGAGTTCGGCTAGGGGAACCAAATCAGTGTGCTCGCATACCTTCGACTTTCGCTTGAAAAACAGGAAAAAAGCAGCAACAGTATTGTTTGTCCATTTTGATATGCCATAGCCAGTATTCTCTTCCTCAAAATAGTCAGAATTAATCTAAGTTAACTGAAGAAATCTGTCATTAATTCTTGATGTTTTTGCATCAATAAATGGAGGGAGAGAGGGGGTTAATAAGCAAAGAAAACCGTCTAAGACTTGGGTGACTGAAGTCTTTGACAATTTTATGTGCTTTCCTCTGACACCGCCTAGTATTTAGGTCCTGGATCGTAGGACGCTTGGCCCCAGTGACGTACTGGGCCGTACTCACTATCCTCTGTAGCGCCTTACGGTCAAATGTTGAGCAGTTACCATACCAGATGGTGTTGCACCTGGTCAGGATGCTCTCGCTGGTGCAGCTGTAAAACTTTTTGGGGATCTGGGCACCCATCACCACACTGCCAGGTCTCTGACCTCCTCCCTATAGGCTGTCTCATCGTTGTCGGTGATCAAGCCTACCATTGTCCGCACACTTAATGATGGTGTTGGAGTCGTGCCTGGCCGTGCAGTCATGAGTGAACAGGGAGTACAGAAGTGGACTGAGCACACACCCCTGAGGGGCCCCAGTGATGAGGATCAGCGTAGCAGGCATGTTGTTTCCTACCCTTACCACCTGGGGGCAGCCCGTCAGGAAGTCCAGGATCCAGTTGCAGAGGGAGGTGTTTAGTCCCAGGGTCCTTAGCTTAGTGAGTTAGCTTAGCCTAGTGGTTAGAGTGTTGGACTAGTAACCAGAAGGTTGCAAGTTCAAATCCCTGAGCTGACAAGGTACAAATCTGTCGTTCCGCCCCTGAACAGACAGTTAACCCACTGTTCCTAGGCCATCATTGAACATAAGAATTTGTTCTTAACTGACTTGCCTAGTTAAAGAAAGGTAAAATAAAAAAAAAATGTTTTAAAAAGTGATGAGCTTTGAGGGCACTATGGTGTGAACGCTGAGTTGTAGTCAATGAACAGCATTCTTACATATAGGTGTTCCTTTTGTCCAGGTGGGAAAGAAGCAGTGTGGAGTGCGATTGAGATTGCGTCATCTGTGGATCTGTTGGGGCGGTATGCAAATTGGAGTGGATCTAGGGAATCCGGGAGGATTCTGTTGATGTGAGCCATATCCAGCCTTTCAAAGCACTTCATGGCTACCAAGTTGAGTGCTACAGTAATCATTTAGGCAGGTTACCTTAGTGTTCTTGGGCACAGGGACTATGGTGGTCTTCTTGAAACATGTTGGTATTACAGACTCAGACAAGGAGAGGTTGAAAATGTCAGTGAAGACACTTGCCAGCTGCTCAGCGCATGCTCGGAGTACATGTCCTGGTAATATGTCTGGCCTTGCAGCCTTGTGAATGTTGACCCGTTTAAAGGTTTACTCATATCGGCTGTGGAGAGCATGATCACACAGTCGCCCGGGACAGCTGATGCTCTCATGCATTTTATAGTGTTCCTTGCCTCGACGCGAGAATGGAAGTAGTTTAGCTCGTCTGGTAGGTTCATGTCACTGGGCAGCTCTCGGCTGTGCTTCACTTTGTAGTCTGTAATATTTTGCAAGCCCTGTCACATCCGACAAGCGTTGAAGCCAGTGTAGTATGATTCGATCTTAGTCCTGTGTTGACGCTTTGCCAGTTTGATGGTTCATTGGAGGGCATAGCTCTTGAGTGGCTCAGTGGTTTAAGACACTGCATCTCAGTGCAAGAGGCATCACTGCAGTACCTGGTTCAAATCCGGGCTGCATCACATCCGGCTGTGATTGGGTGTCCCACAGTGCAGCACCCAATTGGCCCAGCGTCATCTGGGTTTGTTCTTAACTGACTTTCCTGTTTAAATTTCTAATAAGCTCCTGTGATAGAGTCCCGCTCCTTGAAAACAGATGCTCTACCTTTTATCTCAGTGTTGATGTTACCTGTAATCAATGGCTTCTGGTTAGGGTATGCACGTACAGTCACTGTGGGGACGACATCATCAATGCACATATTGGGAAGCCAGTGACTGATGTGGTGTACTCCTCAATGCCATCGGAGGAATCCCAGAACATAATCCAGTCTGTGCTAGCAAAACAGTTATTACAATGATATATATACATATTGATTCTTAAAGATTATAAAACGTATAATTGCCTCTAGAGCTTAGTTTAACTGTCGTACCCCATTAGAAACCAAAATATGTGCTTGTTTTACTAGGTACTTTTGTAAACAGTTTAAATGTAAACAAGCGCTGTATAGCTTAAACGTGATTAAATCCATAATGTTGATATCATGGATGGTCAGTCCTTGCATCGATAGCTCTGTCTATGAATTTCCGAATGGTTACATTTCTAGAGGCCCATCCCTCACCTTTATACTAAAACAGAGAATGGGTTACCGCTTTGTTATTTTTTCAGTTAAGGATTCTAGCCTCAAGGTCAGACGAAAGGTGGTTTGTTGTCTCTGACAGTAGGAATGCTGAGATTTCCCACACTTTTCTGTTTACTGAGACAAAAGCCGTAAAGGAACAAACACACACAGGCTGTGGTCATCATCACCCAAAATGATGTCTAAAATCTGACACCTTTAAGTGGTTGTCGAGCAAGCATACAATGGTTTAGCCTAGACTTTGGTATGTTTTCCTTTGTCATTTTGGTAGGGGACCACTGGGCCATGGGGTTGTGTGTGTGTGTGTGTGTGTGTGTGTGTGTGTGTGTGTGTGTGTGTGTGTGTGTGTGTGTGTGTGTGTGTGTGTGTGTGTGTGTGTGTGTGTGTGTGTGTGTGTGGGTGTGTGTGTGTGGGTGTGTGTGTGGGTGAGTAGGGGTGTTGTCATTGAACATATGGGCTTTGTTGGGGGGAGGTGGGAATGGGGTGGTGGTTATGGCACCCCAGCGTCTCATTTTGACACCTCACAGTCTATGTCAATACGCCTGCCCTGAGGCTAACGTCCCCCATTTATATGCCAAGCAGATGCCTGAGCAGATCTACCTCAGTAACTAAAAAGTAAGGCCTCGTAATGGTGAGGTGGGCATGGGTGAGGCGGTTGGACTAAACTGAGCCAGAGGGAGACTAGTTCAAATCCACAGGGCACTATAGGTCGATGTTGTGTCTGATCCCCAGGGGGCTATAGGTAGATGTTCTGTCTCATCTCCAGGGGGCTACAGTTAGATGTTGTGTCTGATATCCTGGTGGGCTACAGGTAGATGTTGTGTCTGATCTCCAGGGGGGTATAGGTAGATGTTGTGTCTGATATCCAGGGGCTACTGGTAGATGTTGTGTCTGATATCCAGGGGGCTATAGGTAGATGTTGTGTCTGATATCCAGGGGGCTACAGGTAGATGTTGTGTCTGATATCCAGGGGGCTACAGGTAGATGTTGTGTCTGATATCCAGGGGCTACTGGTAGATGTTGTGTCTGATATCCAGGGGGCTACAGGTAGATGTTGTGTCTGATTTGCAGGGGGTTACAGGTAGATGTTTTTGATATTCAGGGGGCTACAGGTAGATGTTCTGTCTGATCTCCAGGGGGCTCTTGGTAGATGTTGTGTCTGATATTCAGGATGCTACTGGTAGATGTTGTGTCTGATATTCAGGGGACTCTAGGTAGATGTTGTGTCTGATATTCAGGAGGCTACAGGTAGATGGTGTGTCTGATATCCAGGGGGCTATAGGTAGAGGTTGTGTCTGATATTCAGGGGGCTCTTGGTAGATGTTGTGTTTGATTTTCATGGGGCTACAGGTACATGTTGTGTTTGATATTCAAGGGGCTATAGGTAGATCTTGTGTCTGATATTCAGGGGGCTATATTTAGATGTTGTCTCTGATATCCGGTGGGGCTACAGGTAGATGTTGTGTCTGATTTTCAGGGGGCTACAGGTTGATGTGTTTGATATTCAGGTGGCTATAGGTAGATGTTGTGTGTGATATTCAGGGGGCTATAGGTAGATGTTGTGTCTGATATTCAGGGGGTTACAGGAAGATGTTGTGTCTGATATTCAGGGGGCTCTAGGTAGACGATCTGAATGGTTTTAGTTCAATCATTTTATAGAGAGAGAGATACAGTGATACTGATTACTGAATTGTTGTGTTTGGAGCTTGCAAGTAAGGAACTTCACTTTACTTGAAAGGCATTTCACGTGACACTAAAACTTGAAACAATGATAAAGAAGTGACTGAGTACTGAGTTAGTGACTCTGACAAAGGCCTCACTGAGTGAAAATGTTTAGTACTTGTTTCTGGAATACAGAGACCCACATCATGAACTTCAGTTGATGCTGTTAGGAAATAGTTTTTTAAAGTGGGCCAAGTATGTGGTCATTGTCCTATAAACATTGTGAAAATAATAATAATATGATATATAATATTATAATACAATAAATAAATATTCCTTTGGAAGGAATAGTGTCCACTTGGAGCTACTGTATTTCCACAACATATCCTACGTTGCCATACTCCCAGCATTTATTACATTCTTTCCGTTTAGCCTTGAGTATGTCAGTTGAATTGTTTTTGGACACATACACATGGTTACCAGATGTTATTGCAAGTGTAACAAAATGCTTGTGCTACTAGTTATGACATTGCAGCAATATCTAACATGTAATCTAACAATTTCACAACAACTACCTAATATACACAAATCTAAGTAAAGGAATGGAATAAGAATATACATATAAATATATGGATGAGCAATGACAGAGTGGCATATACACAAGAGATGAGTAATGCAAGATATGTAAACATTATTAAAGTGGTATTATTAAAGTGACTGCTGATCCATTTATTAAAGTGGCCAATGATTTCAAGTCTATATGAAGGCAGCAGCCTCTCTGTGTTAGTGGCTGTATGGCCTTGAGATAGAACCTGTTTTTTAGTCTCTCAGTCCCAGCTTTGATGCACTTGTACTGACCTCGCCTTCTGGATGGTAGCGGGGTGAAAAGGCAGTGACTCGGTTGGTTGTTGTCCTTGATGATCTTTTTGGCCTTCCTGTGACATCGTGTGCTATAGGTGTTCTGGAGGGCAGGTAGTGCAGTGTTGTGCAGATCGCACCACCCTCTGGAGAGCCTTGCGGTTGTGGGCGGTGCAGTTGCCATACCAGGCAGCGATACAGCTCGACAGGATGCGCTCAATTGTGCATCTGGGTGGAGATGGGAGAACCTTCCAGAAGGACAACCATCTCTGCAGCACTCCACCAATCAGGCCTTTATGACCAGACGGAAGCCACTTCTCAGGAAAAGGCACATGACAGAGAGAGACCTGAAAATAGCTGTGCAGCAACGCTCCCATCCAGCCTGACAGAGCTTGAGAGGATCTGCAGAGAAGAATGGGAGAAACTCCCCAAATACAGTTAAGCCAAGCTTGTAGCATCTGACCCAAGAACACTCAAGGCTGTAATTGCTGCCAAAGGTCGTTCAACAAAGTACTGAGTAAAGGGTCTGAATACATATGTAAATGTAATATTTTAAACATTTTTTTTGGCATAAATTGCTTTATCATTATGGGGTATTGTGTCTAGATTGATGAGAAGAAAAAAACAAGTTATTACATTTTTGAATAAGGTTGTAATCTAACAAAATATGGGAAATGTCCTTATAACATAATATTCAAGTAAAGGTGTTACCAAATTGAAATATGTTCTCATGTTAACTATTTCAAACAGCATCAACAGTAAAGGAAGATCAACATACGTTTCAGCAAAATGACTTGCTTAGGGGAGAATCCTTAATAATTTCCTGACAGTAATAATTTTTAGAGCTCACATTCCAGTAAACCTAAAATCAGAGGCTGCTCTTGTTTTATATTACAAACATGGACATACTGAACGCTTCTCAGCGTATCCTCTGCACAATCCAGTTGGTCAAAGTCTTCACATATTTGAACCGACACTCTGTGTCTCCGATCACATATGATAAATCTGGATGGTATTTTATATATCCAGTGTGTGTGTGGATGCTGGTAGACACAGTTTCCGGGCTTAGAAGCTGGAGCAGCAATTTTATTCCATTAGAAGCGTAGCAGCAGAGAGAATCAGTTTTCCGCTGGGGATGCAAGAGGATGTTTGAGTTGGATATAAAAAAGCCCTTCATTCCAAATGCCCTCAGGAACTTGAACTAGTCTGACTCAGAGATGCACGCACGCACGCACGCACGCACGCACGCACGCACACACACACACACACACACACACACACACACACACACACACACACACACACACACACACACACACACACACACACACACACACACACACACACACACACACACATACACACACACACACACACACACAGACGCGCTCACAAGGTAATGCTCACTTCAAGACAATCACAAAGGCAGTCAGATACAGAAACAAATAAACACACTCCTTCCATTGACTCAGCCACACACACAACCACACAAACACACAGAAAGAGCCTGATCAGTTTAAGTCCATTAGAGGAGCCATTTGGCATAATTGATCTGCCTCACTCGTTTTCCTCGAAACTTCCGCCCAAGCAATCATGACTAATTGAGAAGGAAGGCCTCTGTGGTTCTTTAAGTGACTGTCTGTCTCTGCGTGTGTGTGCTTGCGTGTGTGTGTGGATAAGTGCACAGAGGGCGTTGAGAGTAGTTGAGTAGAATTGTGTGTGTGTCTGTGTAGTGGACTGAGGGCATTGACAGTAGCTGACAGTAGCATGGTGTGTGTTCAATGTCAGGCTTATGGCGGCTAGAAGCGCCACTCTGTCGATCGATGTGCGTGCAAGGGCGCAGTTTTTTTTTTTGTCCACATCGTCGTTGCGTTCCACCCAGAGAGGAAGTCTGCCTTGTGTAGTTTATATCCACTAGGGGGCTTGAGGAGCCAGAGTAGCTTACTAAGCAAGAGGGTCCAAGGCACTCTGACTGTAGCTAGCAATGACATTTGAACTTCCGGATCCGGTGTTATATGGGTTTTTGTTTACAAATACAAGCTAGCTAGCTACATGTCTGGTTATTCTGGTGTTCTTTGCTTTAGGAAGTTACTTTTTACTCACATAAGCAGAAAAAAACATGTCTCTCTGTGAATTGCAATGGCTAGAACTTGAACAGCAAGAGCTGGAAATGCTCTTAGTACTCAGGAGGAGGAGAAGAAAAAACAAGTAAATGACAAGTTCATCCACTGAAAACTACAAGAGGGGACGATGGAGAATACACATCTCTTGTCCAACCTATGCGAAGTATTGTCGAGGAAAGACATACTTCAATTATTTCGGGTGCCAGTTGCCAGATATGACAACTTGTTTCAGTGGCTTGCCCCTCACATCTTGCACGAGAGAACTTACAGCGTGCCAGAAAGCGCTGCAGAAAGGCTGTCTGTGACCCTTCGGTTTTTGGTGAGTGGTAGCACACAGCAAAGTATTGCTTTAAGATTTATGCCAGGAATCTCGACAGTTAGTGCTTTCGTCACAGAAGTGTGCCAGGCTATCTGGATCAAATCAAATTCAAATCAAATTGTATTGGTCACATACACATATTTAGTAAATGTTATTGCAGGTGTAGCGAAATGCTTGTGTAACCCAGCTCCAACAGTGCAGTAGTATCTAACAATTCAGTAAAATATATAAATATTAGAACGAGCAATGTCGGAGTGGCATTGACTAAAATACAGTAGAATAGAATACAGTATATACATGTGAGATGAGTAAAGCAGTATGAAACGTGGCTAGTGATTCCATGTATTGGTATATAGGGCAGCAGCCTCTAAGGTGCAGGGTTGAGTAGCCGGGTGGTATCCAGCTAGTGATGGCTATTTAACAGTCTGATGGCCTTAAGATGGAAGCAGTTTTTCAGTCTCTCAGTCCCAACTTTGATGCACCTGTATTGACCTCGCCTTTTGGATGATAGCGGAGTGAACAGGCCGTGGCTCCGGTGGTTGATATGCTTGATGATATTTTTGGCCTTCCTATGACATCGGTTGCTGTAGGTGTCCTGAAGGCAGACAGTGTGCCCCCGGTAAATGTGTTGTGCAGACTGCACCACCCTCTGGAGAGCCCTGCGGTTGGAGTTGCCGTACCAGGCGGTGATACAGCCCGACAGGATGCTCTCAATAGTGCATCTGTAAACGTTTCTGAGGGTCTTAGGGGCCAAGCCATATTTCTTCAGCCTCCTGAGGTTGCTGTTGCGCCTTCTTCACCACACTGTCTGTGTGGTTGGACAATTTCAGATTGTCAGTGATTGGTACGCCGAGGAACTTGAAGCATTCCACCTTCTCCACTGCGGTCCCATCGATGTGGAGAGGGGCATGCTCTCTGCTGTTTCCTGATGTCCACGATCAGTGCCTTCATTTTGTTGATGTTGAGAGAGAGGTTATTTTCCTGGCCCCACTCTGCCAGGTCCCTCACCTCCTCCCTGAAGGCTGTCTCATCATTGTTGTTAATCAGGCCTACTACTGTTTTGTCGTCTGCAAACTTGATGATTGAGTTGGAGGCGTGGGTGGAAACGTAGTTGTGGGTGAACAGGGAGTACAGGAGGGGGCTCAGCACGCACCCTCGTGGGCCCCCAGTGTTGAGGATAAGTGGGGTGGAGATGTTGTTTCCTACTTTCATCACCTGGGGGCGGCCCATCAGAAAGTCCAGGACCCAGTTGCACAGGGTGGGGTCGAGACCCAGGGTCTAGAGCTTAATGACGAGTTTGGCGGGTACTATGTTGTTAAATGCTGAGCTGTAGTCAATGAACAACATTCTTACATAGGCATTCCTCTTGTCCAGATGGGATAGGGCAGTGTGATGGCGATTGCATCGTCAGTGGACCTATTGGGGCGGTAAGCAAATTGGAGTGGATTTAGGATATCAGGTAGGGTGGAGGTGATTTTATCCTTGACTAGACTCTCAAAGCACTTCATGATGACAGAAATGAGTGCAACAGAGCGATGGTCATTTAGTTCAGTTACCTTAGCTTTCTTGGGAACAGGAACAATGGTGGCCATCTTGAAGCATATGGGGACATTAGACTGGGATAGAGATTGATTGAATATGTCCGTAAACACACCAGCCAGCTGGTTCTAATGGTCCTGATGGCAGTCTGAAATGCAAAGTACAGCTTCACAATGATGAACGTGGGTCTATATGGTCCCAATGGCAGTCTCAGATGCAAGGTATCGCTTCAACATGATCAATGTGGTTCCATATGATCCTGATGTCAGTCTGAGATGCAAGGTATCGCTTCACCATGATCAACATGTGTACATAATGTCCTGATAGCAGTCTGAAATGCAAGGTACAGCTTCACCATGATCCAACATGGGTACACATTCTTCTGATGGTAGTCTTTGATACAAAGTACCACTTCAACATAATCAATGTGGTTCTATAATATCCTATTGTCAGTCTGAGAAAGGTATCGCTTCACCATGATCAACATGGGTACATATTGTACTGATGGAAAGTACCACTTCACCAGGATCAACGTGGGTCCACATGGCAGTCTGAGATGGAAGGTACCAGTTAACCAGGATCAACATGCGTCCACATGGTCCTGATGGCATTCTGAGATGTAGGTACCAGTTAACCAGGATCAACATGGGTCCACATGGCAGTCTGAGATGGAAGGTACCAGTTAACCAGGATCAACGTGCGTCCACATGGTCCTGATGGCATTCTGAGATGAAGGTACCAATTAACCAGGATCAAATGGGTCCTAATGGCAGTCTGAGATGAAGGTGCCACTTCACCAGGATCAACATGGCAGTCTGAGATGAAGGTACCACTTCACCAGGATCAACATTGGTCCATATGGTCCTGATGGCATTCTGAGATGGAAGGTACCAGTTAACCAGGATCAACATGGAAGTCTGAGATGAATGTACCACTTCACCAGGATCAACATGGGTCAACATGGCAGTCTGAGATGAAGGTATCACTTCACCAGGATCAACATGGCAGTCTGAGATGAAGGTACCACTTCACCAGGATCAACATGGGTCCATATGGTCCTGAAGGCATTCTGAGATGGAAGGTACCAGTTAACCAGGATCAACGTGGTTCCATATGGTCCTGATGGCATTCTAAGATGAAGGTACCAGTTGACCAGGATCAACATGGGTCCACATGGCAATCTGAGATGAAGGTACCACTTCACCATGATCAACATGGGTCCATATGGTCCTGATGGCATTCTGAGATGGAGGTACCAGTTAACCAGGATCAACATGGGTCCACATGGCAGTCTGAGATGGAAGGTACCAGTTAACCAGGATCAACGTGGGTCCACATGGTCCTGATGGCATTCTGAGATGGAAGGTACCAATTAACCAGGATCAACATGGGTCCTAATGGCAGTCTGAGATGAAGGTGCAACTTCACCAGGATCAACATGGCAGTCTGAGATGAAGGTACCACTTCACCAGGATCAACATTGGTCCATATGGTCCTGATGGCATTCTAAGATGAAGGTACCAGTTAACCAGGATCAACATGGGTCCACATGGCAGTCTGAGATGGAAGGTACCAGTTAACCAGGATCAACATTGGTCCATATGGTCCTGATGGCATTCTGAGATGGAAGGTACCAGTCAACCAGAATCAACATGGGTCCACATGGCAGTCTGAGATGCACAATTGAGTGCATCCTGTCGGGCTGTATCACCGCCTGGTACGGCAACTGCTCCACCCACAACCGCAAGGCCCTCCAGAGGGTAGTGCTGTCTGCACAACGCATCACTGGGGGCAAACTACCTGCCCTCCAGGACACCTACACCCGATGTCACAGGAAGGCCAAAAAGATCATCAAGGACAACAACCACCTGAGCCACTGCCTGTTCACCCCGCTATCATCCAGAAGGCGAGGTCAGTACAGGTGCATCAAAGCTGGGACTGAGAGACTGAAAAACAGCTTCTATCTCAAGGCCATACAGCCACTAACACAGAGAGGCTGCTGCCTTCATATAGACTTGAAATCATTGGCCACTTTAATAAATGGATCAGCAGTCACTTTAATAATGCCACTTTAATAATGTTTACATATCTTGCATTACTCATCTCATATTGCCTTTGCCGCTCTGCCATTGGTATTCCATTCCTTTACTTTACTTAGATTTGTGTGTATTAGGTAGTTGTTGTGGAATTGTTAGATTACATGTTAGATATTGCTGCAATGTCGGAACTAGAAGCTCAAGCATTTTGCTACACTCGCAATAACATCTGGTAACCATGTGTATGTGGCCAATACATTACTCACCTACATTACTCATCTCATTTGTGTATACTGTATCTATACTGTATTTCATACCATCTATTGCATCTTGCCTATGCCACACGGCCATTGCTCATCCATATATTTATATGTACATATTCTTATTCATCCCTTTACATTTGTGTGTATTTTTTTAATTAAAAAAAATAAATACATTTTACCTTTATTTTACTAGGCAAGTCAGTTAAGAACAAATTATAAGGTAGTCGTTGTGAATTTTATAGATTACTTGTTAGATATTACTGCACTGTCAGAACTAGAACCACAAGCATTTTGCTACACGTTCATTAACTTCTTCTAACCTCTTGTGTGACCAATACAATTTGATTTGATTTGAAAAAAAACGTGTTTCCATATGGTCCTGATGGCAGTCTGAGATGCAACCACAGACACTACACCACAGACACTACACCACAGACACTGACAGCACAGAGTCATCATCAAGGTACCCCACGGTTATTGACCACTCCACACCCACTGGGGACCTGCATCCAGGAGAGTGGAAACAGGTGGTACAAGGGGACACCAGCTTCCTGGACTGAAAAAAACATCTCGCAGACAGGTTAACCAGAGTTTCTGTAGACGTGCGAAACAACCTCTACTTCCTCACACCAGCTGGTCAAGTGTCTTTCCAGGATGCAGGATGGCACAGCTGTTTTACGTTTTTTTTGTTTTACCCCTGCACATCGACTTGGTACTGGTACCCTGTGTATATAGGCGTGTTATCATTATCATTGTGTTTTTATTATTACATTTACTGTTAGTTTTTTTTTCTTTCTATTATTTCTCCTTTTTATTTCTCTCTGTTGATAAGGGCCCGCAAATATGCATTTCACAATTAGTCAACAAATTTTGTTTGCGAATCATGTGATGACCAACATTTTAGTTGACAGTAAATGTTCAGTTCCTCTGTGATTCACTGCTGTTTGTACCACTACTGGTGTCCATGTGTTTTAATTAAGTCTATAACCATTTAAGTTTGGTCCTGACAAATGGGCCCTCCCAAATGGCACCCTATTCCCTAGTCTAGAGCCCTAAGTAGTGCACTATAAAAGGAATAGGGTGTCAATGGGGATATGTGGTTTATAGGTATTGGGTCTAATCAATAAAGCACTGCACAGCATATAAGAGGCAAGCTTTTTTTCTTCTTTCATCCAGCAATTGCACCATTGGGATGTGCATCTATTTGATATTTTAACCTCCTTAAACCATCTTGGGTAACAGAAGTTGTTTCACTGAAGTATGTGTATGTACTGTATATCTAACTCTGACCCGGTGACATACTGTGGGATTTAGGCCCCCTTAAATGAAGGGGTTTATTTGATTTCTGCTGGAGTATTTATTCTGGATTTACAGATGTGTTTCTTGGAGGGATAAAACAATGGGAATAGAGTTGAAATTAGGCTGCATCACAACAACAACAGGAAACGAGAATATACATTAGACTCCAGCTAACAGGGAAAGTGGGATGTTCTGGCTGCTATCTACCATCAAGGAATTAGATTACAGGATTATAATACAAACAGACACACACGTACACACATTAGTGATGCATGGGTCAGCTCTTTGTTCACCAGCACCTGACCGCAATTGCTAATAACCCATCCACAACCGCCCGACTATATGTGATAAAATGAAAATCTAGGCCCTAACCCACGACTATAGAAAATGCGCTGTACAATCAGAACGATGACAGGCCTTTTTTAGATTGGCCTATGTTTCTATTGATAATATCCAACATGTTGGTAGGCCATTTTTTAGTCAACTTGTCAATAATTAATACATGTAGCTTCTCTTCTGGCATTACTCATTGTCTTATAAGACTAAATAAACCCTTGCTCACCGATAGAATGAATGCTTCTATCTAGCTCACATCAGTAAAGTTTTTTTTCTGCTTTCATCTTTTATCTCTGCTTCTCTCTGGCAGTAAAGCAGTTTTGTGACCTGGGAGAAAATTAAAATGTTCCATTTGTCTAGTTAAGGAAATAAAAAAGGTATTAAACAAATCCAACATGTTTTTGATAAGATTTCAGTTAAGCTTGGATGCATATTTTATATGGTTGAAATACTATCAGCTTTTATGATTATGACAGATGGTCCCTAACCGCACATTAATTATCTCAAGATGCTGAAAGAAATGCATCATATTTCTCCACTCCTGTTCCCATGTCAAAATACACATTTGGTGTATAATTTTTTTTGTAAGAAATGTTTCATTCTGCAGGAGTTAATATTAAGGCTATGTGAGCTGTTATAGACCTACAGTCAGTGTCCAGATTTCAGTTAGGCTGCTATTTAACCCATCTGAATAGCACACTTCCCTTGACATGCTATTTTGAAGTCCCCGTCTTGTGACTGTCGAATTTGTATAGCGCCTCACAATCATCACACATAACATAGAGGAGAACTCCATAACATAGCTGGCTCTCCTCCTTTACCATTTTACCAAATCTTTCCCAAACATTAGACTAGCATAATGTAATAACCTAACCAGCTTAGACTAGCATACTGTTCTGGCATTCCCTTTTATTTATTTTCAACTCTCCATTTTGCAGCTTTTATCTTATTGGATTAAACTCTGACATTGTACTTTTTGCCTCAGTGGATTGACGTTAAAGAGATAAACTCAGCAAAAAAAGAAACATCCTCTCACTGTCAACTGTGTTTATTTTCATGAAACAACATGTGTAAATATTTGTATGAACATATCAAGATTCAACAACTGAGACATAAATTGAACAAGTTCCACAGACATGTGACTAACAGAAATGAAATAATGTGTCCCTGAACAAAGGGGGGTCAAAATCAAAAGTAACAGTCAGTATCTGGTGTGACCACCAGCTGCATTAAGTACTGCAGTGCATCTCCTCCTCATGGATTGCACCAGATTTACCAGTTATTGCTGTGAGATGTTACCCCACTCTTCCACAAGACAAAGTTACAATTCTGGGGGGGAATGGCTCTAGCCCACACCCTCCGATCCAACAGGTCCCAGACGATCAATGCTCAATGGGATTGAAGTCCGTGCTCTTCGCTGGCCATGGCAGAACACTGACATTCCTGTCTTCCAGGAAATCACGCACATAACGAGCAGTATGGCTGGTGGCATTGTCATGCTGGAGGGTCATGTCAGGATGAGCCTGCAGGAACGGTACCACATGAGGGAGGAGGATGTCTTCCCTGTAACGCACAGCATTGAGATTGCCTGCAGTGACAACAAGCTCAGTCCGATGATGCTGTGACACCGCCCCAGACCATGGTGTTGTTACACATGGTCTGCCACTGTGAGGACGATCAGATGTCCATCCTATCTCCCTGTAGCACTGTCTTAGGCGTCTCACAGTATGGACATTGTAATTTATTGCCATGGCCACATCTGCGGTCCTCATGCCTCCTTGCAGCATGCCTAAGGCACGTTCACACAGATGAGCATGGACCCTGGGCATCTTTCTTTTGCTGTTTTTCAGAGTCAGTGGAAAGGCCTCTTTAGTGTCCTAAGTTTTCATAACTTTGACCTTAATTGCCTACCGTCAGTCAGCTGTTAGTGTCTTAACGACCGTTCCACAGGTGCATGTTCATTAATTGTTTATGGTTCATTGAGCAAACATGGGAAACAGTTTTTAAACCCTTTGCAATGAAGATCTGTGAAGTTATTTGGATTTTTACAAATGATCTTTGAAAGACAGGGTCCTGAAAAGGGATAATAATAATTTACTTTAGGATTTTGGTAATGAAGCCCTTATCTACTTCCCCAGAGTCAGATGAACTCATGGATACCATTTGTATGACTCTGCATCCCGTATGAAGGAAGTTAGAGGTAGTTTCACCAGCCAATGCTAACTAGCATTAGCGCAATGCTAGCAGTTACCATAGACTTCCAGTTGTTGCGCTAACACTAATTAGCAATTGCACTAACGCTAGTTAGCAATTTCCTTCAAACTGCAAGCAGAGACATAAAAAGTACATTCACAAGTGAATTTGACTCTGGGGAAGTAGATAAAGAGCTTCATTGCCAAAATCCTGAAGTATCCTTTAGATTTTTCCGCTTAAGTTCCCAAAAGCATTCGGGATGAAGTTGGTGAAGAGCAACTGTAGAAACGTGCAGTCGACTGCAGTCAAAACTTCATGACCTTTGATCACATCATTTTGTAAGTTCATGCAGTCAGACAACTTTTATCGCCATAATACAAAACACCTTGATTTGACAAAAGTTATCCACTAAAATGTGCCCATCAACTTCCACAAACATATAGTATGCAGATGCAAGCATACCTACACACAGTGAGTGAAGACACACCCCAACTACTTACGCAAAATCCTCATGGAAACCTACTATGTTTTTTTAAATAAGCATATTTCCAGCAGTTTCTATATGAGTCAGACAGCGAATAAATTATTAACACATACACTACCCCCAAACACACTCACCCTGAACACACTCACTTCCTGCACAGTCCAAGCCCATAACCCACATAGACAAGAGTTCAAATGAGTGCTAACCCCCTCCCACTCCCCAATGCTTCAGCCCTAAGGCAGAGTCAACATTACTTCCTGTTAGTCAGCTCTTTCTTGGCGGGGCAGACTATCATTGTTTCCAGGTCGGAATCATGGTGAATGTCACACAGCGCACCGACAGCTGATCTCTCCTCTGGGGTCAGAGACGTCCTCCAGAGAGTTTCAAGGAGTTGGTCTGACGGGAATCTGTGATGTCATCGGCCTCCCCCCTTTCTAGAGGAACAATAAAGGCGCAATAAAAACAAAAAGAGGTCCACCCCCCCATTTGTGCTAACTCATTACATACCTGGACCTCCTATTGCGTTGTGCCTTGTGTTAAGCAAATCAGGGGTTAAATTAGGTGAAAAGGAGACTGGAGTTCCACTTTACGGTCAGAAAACATATCACATTTAATATTCAGCATTCACGGAATGTTGAGGCTTGCTGTCCTAACAGTGAACACATAGATATGGGATCACAAATTACAAGATTCTGGGACTGAGACAAACATCATCCTCATGCACTGGGGGTCCCAAATACATAACATAACTTAACAGCAGAAAAATATATTTAGCCTATATGTACAGAATAATAGTGGAACTATGAAATAACACATATGGAATCATGCAGTAACCAAAAACGTGTTAATCAAATCAAGATATATTTATGTTTGAGATTCTTCAAAGTAGCCACCCTTGCCTTGATGACAGCTTTGCACACGCTTGGCCTTCTTTCAAACAGCTTCATGAGGTAGTCACCTGGAATACATTTCAATTAAATGGTGTGCCTTGTTAAAAGTACATTTCTGGAATTTCTTTCCTTCTTAATGCGTTTGAGCCAATCAGTTGTGTTGTGACGAGGTAGGGGTGGTATACGGAATATAGTCATATTTGGTAATAGACCAAGTCCATATTATGTCAATGTCACGACGTTGCCCTGCTGGGGGAGGTTTATGACCACCATGAATACCTTTCCGCCTTTTCTCTCCACTCTACAGAATGGTCTCTTGGAAAAAGCCCTTTGTTAACATAGAGAGAGTATGGTGACATAAAATGGTTGGTTTAATAATAATATAATAGTAATCCAACCAGTTGAAAGAGTCCGTTGGTACTTAAAGAATATGATGTCAGATCAGTTGTTGTCTGGGACATTATATCTGATGATTGGACGACATAAATTGTATCTTGGAAAGTCTACACTTTCTAGTTAACAGATTCACATGGAATTGATGTGCAATTTTAATGTTGAATATGAAACAATGTAATAAGATTACATTTAATTTTAGCTTCTAAATGAGAGAATTGTTTTCATAAGTAAACTATGCTCACTCAGTGGCCACGCCCAAGTGAACGGACATTGGTTGAGAGGAGAGAAACACGCCGTTCTCTTCTCCTGTATAAAACCCCCCATGTCCCAATTCACGTCAGACTAAGCAAACCCCAGCATGAACTGTGGTTGCAAATGGTTGAATATCCACTCTATATAACGAAATTTTACATGAAACCAGATAACATGGAGGTGACGATTACCACACTGGAAGGATTCATTTCTACGAGACTAGTCAGAATACAGCGCGAGCAGATTATGGCAAAATTTAACTCTTACTCACTAAAGAAGAAGTGATACATCCTAAAAGTCAAATGATCAGCTGCAGCTGGCTGAGGAAAGCAAAATGTGTCTTCTGCATTTAACCCAACACCTTTGAATCAGAGTGGTGTTGGTGGCTGCCTTAATTGACACCCACATCTTCAGCAACTGGGAAACAGGGAGTTAACTGCCTTGCTCATGGGCAGAATGACAGATTTTTACCATGTCAGCTCAGGGATTTGATCCAGCAACCTTTTGATTACTGTCCAAACACTCTAACCACTAGGCTACATGCCGCTGAGGAATGCTACAGGAAAGGAAGACCCAAGTTACATCTGCTGCAGAGGATAAGTTCATAACAGTTAGCTGCACCTCAGATTGCAGCCCAAATAAATACTTCACAGAGTTCAAGTAACAGACACATCTCAACATCAGCTGTTCAGAGGAGAATATGTGAATTAGGCCTTCATGGTCAAATTGCTGGAAAGAAACCACTACTAAAGGACCCCAATAATAAAAAGAGACTTGCTTGGGGCAAAAAAACACGAGAAATGGACATTAGACCAGTGGAAATCTGTCCTTTGGTCTGATGAGTCCAAATTTGAGATTTTTGGTTCCAACCGCCGTGTCTTTGTGATACACAGAGTAGGTGAACGGATGATGTTTGCATGTGTTGAGGAGGTGTGAGGGTGCTTTGCTGATGACACGGTCAGTGATTTATTTAGAATTCAAGGCACACTTAACCAGCATGGTTACCACAGCATTCTGCAGCGATACGCCATCCCATCTGGTTTGCGCTGAATTGGACTATCATTTGTTTTTTAATAGGACAATGACCCAACACACCTCCAGGCTGTCTAAGGGCTATTTGACCAAGAAGGTGAGTGATGGAGTGCTGCATCAGATGACCTGATCTCCACAATCACCCGACCTCAACCCAATTGAGATGGTTTGGAATGAGTTGGATCGCAGTGTGAAGGAAAAGCAGCCAACAAGTGCTAGGCATACGTTGGAACTGCTTCAACACTGGTGAAAAGCATTCCTCATGAAGCTGGTTGAGAGAATGCCAAGAGTGTACTACATTATTCAATGTGTTAGTTCATAGGTTTGATGTCTTCACTATTATTCTACAATGTAGAAAATAATACAAATAAAGATAAATCCTTGAATAACTAGATGTGTCCAAACTTTTGACTTTTACTGTATACCGTTGAAATCTGAAGTTTGCATACACTTAGGTTGGAGTCATTAAAACTCGTTTTTCAACCACTCCACAAATTTTTTGCTAACAAACTATAGTTTTGGCAAGTCAGTTAGGACATCAACATTGTGCATGATGAAATACATTTTTCCAACAATTGTTTACAGACAGATTATTTCACTTACAATTCACTGTATCACAATTCCAGTGGGTCAGAAGTTAAGTTTACATGCACTAAGTTGACTGTGCCTTGAAACAGCTTGGAAAAGTCCAGAAAATTATGTATTGGCTTTAGAATCTTCAGATAGGCTAATTGACATCATTTGAGTCAATTGGAGGTGTACCTGTGGATATATTCAAGGCCTACCATCAAACTCAGTGCCTCTTTGCTTGACATCATGGGAAAATCAAAAGAAATCAGCCAAAACCTCAGTAAAAACAATTGTAGACCTCCACAAGTCTGGTTCATCCTTGGGAGCAATTTCCAAATGCCTGAAGGTACCACGTTCATCTGTATAAACAAGAGTACGCAAGCATAAACACCATGGGACCACGCAGCCGTCATACCGCTCAGAAAGGAGACACGTTCTGTCTCCTAGAGATGAACGTACCTTGGTGCAACAAGTGCAAATCAATCCCAGAACAACAGCAAAGGACCTTGTGATGATGCTGGAGGAAACAGGTACAAAAGTATCTATATCCACAGTAAAACGAGTCCTATTTTGACATAACCTGAATGGCGGCTCAGCAAGGAAGAAGCCACTGCTCCAAAACCGCCATAAAAAAGCCAGACTATGGTTTGCGACTGCACATAGGGAAAAGGACAGTACTTTTTGGATAAATGTCCTCTGGTCTGATGAAACAAAAAAAGAACTGTTTGGCCATAATGACCATCGTTATGTTTGGAGGAAAAGGAGGAGGCTTGCAAGCCAAATAACACTATCTCAACCGTGAAGCACGGGGGTGGCAGCATCATGTTGTGGGGGTGCTTTGCTGCAGGAGCGACTAGTGCACTTCACAAAATAGATGGCATCATGGGAAAGAAAATGATATGGAAAATGATGTGGATATATTGATGCAACTTCTCAAGACATCAGTGAAAACTTGGTCACAAATGGGTCTTCCAAATGGACAATGACCCCAAGCATACTTCCAAAGTTGTGGCAAAATGGCTTAATGGCTAACCACACATTTTCTTAATGACAGCAAAGTCAAGGTATTGGAGTGGCCATTACAATGCCCTGACCTCAATCATTTCCAAAATGTGTGGGTAAAACTGAAAAAGCATGTGCGAGCAAGGAGGCCTACAAACCTGACTTAGTTACACCAGCTCTGTCAGGAGGAATGGGCCAAAATTCACCCAACTTATTGTGAGAAGCTTGTGGAAGGCTACCCGAAACGTTTGACCCAAGTTAAACAATTTAAAGGTAATGCCACCAAATACTAATTGAGTGAATGTAAACTTCTGTCCCGCTGAGAATGGGATGAAAGAAATTTAAGCTGAAAAAAATAATTCTCTCTACTATTATTCTGACATCTCACATTCTTAAAATAAAGTGGTGATCCTAACTGACCTAAAACACAGAATTTTTAACTAGGATTAAATGTCAGGAATTGTGGAAAACAGTTTAAATGTATTTAGCTAAAGTGTATGTGAACTTCCGACTTCAACTGTATATGTATTTGTGTGTGTATGTCTAGCTATCTATCTATGTCCTTAATCAGTATAAAGGAGAAAATGTTGCTTATTTTTTTAGCAAAATCCAAGATGTAATGCATTCTGACGTCTTTGCTTGCTGGTTCAATAGAGACAACTGCAGGGTCTTGGCAGGTCTGCCCTGGGCTAAGTGCTTGAGTTGTGGCACAGCAATTTTCTCCTCAGATTCCTAATGGAATATTGCCCGACTACATGTACCTCTGGAAAATACAGAGCTAACGTTAGGCTAAAACTAGCAATGCAAATTACTTTGAGATAATATTACTACACATATCATACACATGATGTTAGCTGGCGAGCCAGCCATCTAACGTCAGCTAGCTAGCTAACAGTACGTTTGAACTTGTGGTATTTTGTTGAGACATGTAGCTAGCTAGCTAGCTAAACAATGAACTATAATCCCAATCCATACTGTACTAGCAATAGAAGTCGATTGTCATAGCAAGCTAAAGTTAACCGAATAGGTTCAATGTTAGCTTGTTAGCTAGCTAACATTAGGCTATAACTACCAATGCATTTGGCGTACTGAGATAATATTAATACACAGATCAGACACGTAGTGTTATCTAGCGAGCCAGCCACCTAATGTCAGATAGCTAGCCAACAGTAAGCTTTAACTTGCAATGAAAACAATTTTCTGACAAAATTAGAAACATATAATATCTGAAACTGTAGCTAGACTCTTAGCCGTATACATGGATGAACGTTTCCCGGCAGACTTCAACCCGTTTCATTAAATAAGTGTAATTTCCGTTTTTTTTGTACAGCTTGTTTGGCATGTTGTGTCAAGTCAATTTGGTTGAGAGCAGTAGCAACACATTTGCAGTTCTCCTGGCTAATGTTATAGCCTTAAAAAACTGCAGTAGATTATCTACACATAACGAGCAGCTCATTTTATAGACATAAGATGCTACACGGCAGACCAATCCAAAACTAATCTCTCGGTATGTCCAGCCCATACTTTTAAAATTCCACCTTTCCAGAAAACAAGTCTCTCACCGTTGCCGCTTGCTATAGACCACCCTCTGCCCCCAGCTGTGCTCTGGACACCATATGTGAACTGATTGCCCCCCATCTATCTTCAGAGCTTGTGCTGTTATATGACCTAACCTGGAACATGCTTAACACCCTGTCCATCCTGTAATCAAAGCTTGATGCCCTCAATCTCACACAAATGATCAATGAACCTAACAGGTACAACCCCAAATCCCTAAACACGGGCATCCTCATAGATATCATCCTAACCAACCTGCCCTCCAAATACACCTCTGCTGTCTTCAACCAGGATCTCAGCGATCACTGCCTCATTGCTTGCGTCCGTAATGGGTCTGTGCTCAAACGACCACTCCTCATCACTGTCAAACGCTCCCTAAAACACATCAGCGAGTAGGCCTTTCTAATTGACCTGGCCCGGGTATCCTGGAAGGATATTGACCTCATTCCATCAGTAGAAGATAACTGGTTATTCTTTAAAAGTGCTTTCCTCACAATCTTAAATAAGCATGCCCCATTCAAAACATTTAGAGCCAGGATATACAGTGGGGCAAAAAAGTATTTAGTCAGCCACCAATTGTACAAATTCTCCCACTTAAAAAGATGAGAGAGGCCTGTAATTTTCATCATGGGTACACTTCAACTATGACAGACAAAATGAGAAAACAAAATGCAGAAAATCACATTGTAGGATTTTTAAATTATGGTGGAAAATAAGTATTTGGTCACCTACAAACAAGCAAGATTTCTGGCTCTCGCAGACCTGTAACTTCTTATTTAAGAGGCTCCTCTGTCCTCCACTCGTTACCTGTGTTAATGGCACCCGTTTGAACTTGTTATCAATAGAAAAGTACCTGTCCACAACCTCAAACAGTCACACTCCAAACTCCACTATGGCCAAGACCAAAGAGCTGTCAAAGGACACCAGAAACAAAATTGTAGACCTGCACCAGGCTGGGAAGACTGAATCTGCAATAGGTAAGCAGCTTGGTTTGAAGAAATCAACTGTGGGAGCAATTATTAGGAAATGGAAGACATACAAGACCACTGATAATCTCCCTCGATCTGGGGCTCCACGCAAGATCTCACCCCGTGGTGTCAAAATTATCACAAGAACGGTGAGCAAAAATCCCAGAACCACACGGGGGGACCTAGTGAATGACCTGCAGAGAGCTGGGACCAGAGTAATAAAGCCTACCATCAGTAACTCACTACGCCGCCAGGGACTCAAATCCTGCAGTGCCAGACGTGTCCCCCTGTTTAAGCCAGTACATGTCCAGGCCCGTCTGAAGTTTGCTAGAGAGCATTTGGATGATCTAGAAGAAGATTGGGAGAATGTCATATGGTCAGATGAAACCAAAATATAACTTTTTGGTAAAAACTCAACTCGTCGTGTTTGGAGGACAAAGAATGCTGAGTTGCATCCAAAGAACACCATACCTACTGTGAAGAATGGGGGTGGAAACATCATACTTTGGGGCTGTTTTTCTGCAAAGGGACCAGGACGACTGATCCGTGTAAAGGAAAGAATGAATGGGGCCATGTATCGTGAGATTTTGAGTGAAAACCTCCTTCCATCAGCAAGGGCATTGAAGATGAAACGTGGCTGGGTCTTTCAGCATGACAATGATCCCAAACACACCGCCCGGGCAACGAAGGAGTGGCTTCGTAAGAAGCATTTCAAGGTCCTGGAGTGGCCTAGCCAGTCTCCAGATCTCAACCCCATAGAAAATCTTTGGAGGGAGTTGAAAGTCCGTGTTGCCCAGCAACAGCCCCAAAACATCACTGATCTAGAGGAGATCTGCATGGAGGAATGGGCCAAAATACCAGCAACAGTGTGTGAAAACCTTGTGAAGACTTACAGAAAACGTTTGACCTCTGTCATTGCCAACAAAGGGTATATAACAAAGTATTGAGATAAACATTTGTTATTGACCTAATACTTATTTTCCACCATAATTTGCAAATAAATTAATTAAAAATCCTACAATGTGATTTTCTGGATTTTTTTTCTCATTTTGTCTGTCATAGTTGAAGTGTACCTATGATGAAAATTACAGGCCTCTCTCATCTTTTTAAGTGGGAGAACTTGCACAATTGGTGGCTGACTAAATACTTTTTTGCCCCACTGTAGGTTCACCCCACACCTGACTGCCCTTGACCAGCACAAAAACATCCTGTGGCGTACGGAATTAGCATTGAATAGTCCCTGCGATACACAACTTTTCAGGGAAGTTAGGAACCAATATACACAGTCAGTTAGGAAAGCAAAGGCTAGCTTCTTCAAACAGAAATTTGCATCCTGCAGCCAAATTCCAAAATGTTCTCGGACACTGTAAAGACCATGGAGAATTAGAGCACCTCCTCCCACTGCACTGAGGCTAGGAAAACACTGTCACCACCGATAAATCCACAACAATTGAGAATTTCAAGAAGCATTTTTCTACGACTGGCCATGCCTTCCATCTTGCTTAGCAACAGCCCTGCACTCCCACAGCAACTTGGCCAAGCGTCCCCTATTTCTCCTCCACCCAAATCCAGATATCTGATGTTCTGAAAGAGCTGCAAAATTTACCCTAGGCAACAGCTCTGCACCCCCACAGCAACTTGGCCAAGCGTCCCCTATTTCTCCTCCACCCAAATCCAGATATCTGATGTTTTGAAAGAGCTGCAAAATCTGGACCCCTACAAATCAGCAGGGCTAGACAATCTGGACCCTCTCTTCCTAAAATTGTCAGCTGAAATTGTTGCAACCTCTCTTTCGTATCGTCTGAGATTCCCAAAGATTGGAAAGCTGCTGCGGTCATCCCCGTCTTCAAAGGGGGAGACAATCTAGACCCAAACTGCTACAGACCTAAATCGATCCTACCCTGCCTTTCTAAAGTCTTCGAAAGCCAAGTTAAACAACAGATCACCATTTCGACTTTCACCGTACCTTCTCCGCTATGCAATCTGGTTCCCGAGCTGGTCATGGCTGATGTCTTGAGATGTTGCTACAATATATCCACATAATTTTCCTCCCTCATGGTGCCATCTATTTTCTCAGCCACGCTCAAGGTCCTAAACGATATCATAACCACCATTGAGAAGAGACACTACTGTGCAGCTGTGTTCATCGACCTGGCCAAGGCTTTCGACTCTGTCAATCACCACATTCTTATCTTTGGTTTCTCAAATGGCTGCCTCGCCTGGTTCACCAACTACTTCTCAGACAGAGTTCAGTGTGTCAATTCGGAGGGTCTGTTGTCCAGACCTCTGGCAGTCTCAATGGGGGTTCCACCAGGTTCAATTCTCGGGCGTACTCTTTTCTCTGTATACATCAATGATGTTGCACTTGATGCTGATGATTCTCTGATCCACCTCTACGCAGACGACACCATTCTGTATACTTCTGGCCCTTCTTTGGACACTGTGTTAACTAATCTCCAGACGAGCTTCAATGCCATACAACTCTTCTTCTGTGGCCTCCAACTGCTCTTAAATGCAAGTAAAACTAAATGCATGCTCTTCAACTGATCGCTGCCCGCACCTGCCCGCCTGTCCAACATCTGGACGGTTCTGACTTAGAATATGGCGACAACTACAAATACCTAGATGTCTGGTTAGACTGTAAACTCTCCTTCCAGACTCACATTAAGCATCTCCAATCCAAAACTAAATCTATAATCGGCTTCCTATTTCACAACAAAGCATCCTTCACTCAAGCTGCCAAACATACCCTCGTAAAACTGACTATCCTGCCTATCCTTGACTTCGGCGATGTCATTTACAAAATAGCCTCCAACACTCTACTCAGACAGCATTCAATTTGCTATCACAGTGCCGTCCGTTTTGTCACCAAAGCTCCATATACTACCCACCACTGCGACCTGTATGCTCTCATTGGCTGGCCCTCGCTTCATATTCGCCGCCAAACCCACTGGCTCCAGGTCATCTATAAGTCTTTGCTAGGATGACCAGCTCACTGGTCACCATAGCAGCATCCGGCCTTAGCACGCGTTTCAGCAGGTATATTTCGCTGGTCACCCCCAACTTCAATTACTCCTTTGGCCGCCTTTCCTTCCAGTTCTCTGCTGCCAATGACTGGAACAAATTGCAAAAATCACTGAAGCTGGAGACTTATATCTCCCACACTATCTTTAAGCACCAGCTGTCAGAGTAGCTCACAGATCACTGCACCTGTACATAGCCCATCTGTAAATATTCCATCCAACTACCTCATCCCCATACTGTTATTTATTTTTGCTCCTTTGCACCCAAGTATCTCTACTTGCACCTTCATCTTCTGCACATCTATCACTCCACTGTTTAATTGCTATATTGTAATTATTTCCACCTCCCTAATCTTACCTCGTTTGCACACACTGTATATAGACTTTTGTTTTTGACTGTATGTTTGTTTATTCCATGTGTAACTGTGTTGTTTGTGTCGCACTGCTTTGTTATATATTGGTCAGGTCGCAGTTGTAAATGAGAACTTGTTCTCAACGAGTCTACTTGGTTAAATTAAGGTGAAATAAAAATGTTAAAAAAACATTATCTCAGCCAATCGTGGCTAGGGTGAAGGTTCCTGTCTTTTTCTGTGGCTAAACCAACTGGGCTCGTAATTTAACAACTTTATTCATATTTGCAGTTTGTTATTAAGGCACATGAAAGTTCAAATATTCCAGAAGGCAATTCTTACCATACACGCATTTTGATCAAAAATAAAAATAAACGTTCAAACGACTTGCGACATATGCCTAGTTTCCTGAATTGAGTCACATATGGTCTATCCATTAGGAACTCATGGACAATATGAACACAGATATGAAAAATGAATACTATACAGTGCCTTCCTCTAAGTATTTATTCCCCTTTACATACAATATTCCACATTTTGTTCTTTTAAAGCCTGAATTCAAAAATTATAATTATTTTTGCAGTATTACTTTAGTGTCTTTTTGCAAACAGGATGCATGTTTTGGAATATGTTTTATTCTGTACAGGCTTCCTTCTTTTCACTCTGTCAATTAGGTTAATATTGTGGAGTAACTACAATGTTGTTGATCCATCCTCAGTTTTCCTCTATCAAAACCATTAAACTCTGTAACTGTTTTAAAGTCACTATTGGTCTCATGGTGAAATCTCTGAGTGGTTTCTTTCCTCTCCGGCAACCGAGCTAGGAAGGACACTTGTATATTTGTGGTGACTGGGTGGATTGATAAACCATCCAAAGTGTAGTTAATAACTTCACCATGAGATATTCAATATTTCCTTTTGTTTTATCCATCTACCAATATGTACCCTTCTTTGCGAGGCATTGGAAAACCTCCCTGGTCTTTGTGGTTGAATCTGTGTTTGAAATGCACATACAGATAATTGTAGATGTGGGGTACAGATATAAGGTAGTCATTTAAGCAATACGGCCCGAGGAGGTGTATTATATGGCCAATATACCATGGCTAAGGGCTGTTCTTATGAACGACGCAAAGCAGAGTGCCTGCATACAGCTCTTAGCCGTGGTATATTGGCCATAAATCACAAACCCCCGAGGTGCCTTATTGCTGTTGTAAACTGGTTACCAACGTAATTAGAGTAGTAAAAATACATGTTTTGTCATACCTGATATACCACCGCTGTCAGGCAATCAGCATTCAGGGCTCGCACCACCCAGTTTAAAATCAACACTATTATTGCACACAGAGTCCATGCAACATTTTAAGTACCTTTTTTACTTATTTAGCCTTAAAAAACACGAGCTGGCGCACACCCAGACAAAAATATTTTGTGTAGCTGTGCTGAGTAACGGTGAATAAACTATAAACTAGTGAAATAAAGAGACTCCCTGTAATTTATTGGGTAAATCACCAACGTTTCGGCATCACTGTTTTTACTTAGATGTTGAATACTTATTGACTCAAGACATTTCAGCTTTCCATTCGCAATTAATTTGTAAAAATTCAGAAAAACATAATGTTCACTTTAACAATATGGGTGAGTGTAGGCCAGTGAAAAGAAATCTACATTTTGTCCATTTTAAATTCAGGCAGTAACACAACAAAATGTGGCAAAAGTCAAGGGGTGCTGTCGCACCAGCCATCGCTTTGGCTTCCCCTTCTGTCCAGCTCAAGCGTTCGGCATCGCCGGCCTTCTAGCTGCTGCCGAACCTACTGCTGGCAAACACCCTTCACTCATCGACCCCAGACTTGTCTCTGTCATCATTACACCCACCACGACTCGTGCTCCTGGAGCTTCTCGGGACTGCCATGGACGAGGTACACCGGGCCATACGCAGGCTACACCTACACCTCCACCTTCCCAACTCCCCGTGGTCGTTCCAGGCACCCCACCACCATCTACATTACCCGGTCGGATCAGCAATGTCCACCTGCCCCTCCCGGAGTGGCACTCCAGCTCATTGTAGGGGGTTTCTTCTGCAGTGTGACCTCCACCCGGCCCGTCATGCCAGGATGCCCTCTGAGAGGGACAAGGTGGCCTGTGCTGATAGGCCGGGCTCTGGAGTGGGCGCACGCTGTCTGGGAGAGGGACGGACCAGAAGTGCAGTCCTATGAGCGCATCACTCAAGTTTTCCATACCATAAACAGGGCCGAGAGGGAGGTGAGCGTTCCCTCCGTCTACGCCAGGGGTCCAGGATAGAGGTCGACCGATTAATCGATATTACTAGATATTATCTAGCGACACGCTGTGTTGCATATGACTGAGCATACAAGTATCTAAGTATCTGACTGAGCGGTGGTAGGCAGAAGCAGGCGTGTAAACATTAATTCAAACTGCACTTTCGTATGTTTTGCCAGCAGCTCTTCGTTGTGCGTCAAGCATTGTGAGGTTTATGACTTCAAACCTATCAACTCCCGAGATGAGGCTGGTGTGACCTAAGTGAAATGGCTGGCTAGTTAGCGCGCGCTAATAGCGTTTCAAACTTCACTCGCTCTGAGCCTTGGGGTGGTTGTTTCCCTTGCTCTGCATAGGTAACGCTGCTTCGATGTGGTGGCTGTTGTCGTTGTATTGCTGGTTCGAGCCCAGGGAGGAGCGAGGAGAGGGACGGAAGCTATACTGTTACACTGGCAATACTAAAGTGCCTATAAGAACATCCAATAGTCAAAGGTTAATGAAATACAAATGGTATAGAGGGAATAGTCCTATAATAACTACAACCTAAAACTTCTTAGCTGGGAATATTGAAGACTCATGTTAAAAGGAACCACCAGCTTTCATATGTTCTCATGTTCTGAGCAAGGAACTGAAACGTTAGCTTTCTTACATAGCACATATTGCACTTTAACGTTCTTCTCCAACACTTTGTTTTTGCATTATTTAAACCAAATTGAACATGTTTCATTATCTACTTGAGGCTAAATTGATTTTATTGATGTATTATATTAAGTTAAAATAAGTGTTAATTCAGTATTGTTGTAATTGTCATTATTACAAATACATATTTTGTTTTAATCGGCCGATTAATCGGTATCTGCTTTTTTGTTCCTCCAATAATCGGTATCGGTATCGGCGTTGAAAAATCATAATCGGCCGACCTCTAGTCCAGGACATCGTTGGAGTACACTCTGGATTTCCGGATGGTGGCTGCGTCCACTGGATAGAACGACCAGGCCCTGTTGACGGTTTTCCGCTGCGGGCTACAGGTGGATGTCCAGACCGAGCTGGTCTGTCGCAATGAAGACCTCACGCTGGATCAGCTCATTACCATGGCCATCCACCTGGATAATCTCCTACATCGTCGCCCATCCAGGGGGTTCGGGTCTCTCCCAGGAACCTCCAGCGAGACTGAGGCCATGGAGGTGGGCACGACGCACCTTGTCCCCGAGGAATGTCAATGCCGCCGTCAACAGGGTCTCTTCTCCTACTACGGGAATTTGGACCACCCCTGGAACACCTGTCCAGAAGGAGAGCCAGGCGAGGGAGCGACAGGACAAGGAGTTCTCCTGCATCTTCCCAGGTAGGTGTGGACGTGCCTTGCTCCTTTCTGTCCACCCAGCCCGTCCTCCTCCCTGTCACCTTCCCTGAATATCCTGGCCCCCCACTGAGTCCTGCCCTAGTGGATTCAGGTGCTGCAGGCAATTTCCTAGACCAGTCAGTGGCCTTATCATTACGCATTCCTCTAGTCCCTTTACAACCCCTTATCCCAGTCCTTGCCCTAGACAACCGTCCCCTAGGATCAGGACTGGTGCACCAGACCACGATTCCCATTTCCTTCACAGTTATTCCCAACCACTATGAACGCATCATTTTCCTCATCTTACACTCTCCTGTACACCCTGTAGTTCTAGGTTTCCCCTGACAACAGTTGCATAACCCCAGTATATATCGTGGACAGAGAGGAGGTTGTTGGGTTGGTCGCAGGAGTGTCAGGGGAGGTGTCAATCTGTACCACCTCCATGGAAACTCCAGACCAGGCTGCCCACGTCCCTATCCTGGAGGAGTACTGGGACCTACAGGTGGCCTTTTCGAAGACTTGTGCCATGTGCCTGTCCCATCATCGCCCATGGGACTGCACTCGACTTTCTGTCTGGTTCTACCCTCCCACGGGGGCACATCTACCCTCTCTCGCATGGCGAGACCGAAGCCATGGAGGCCTACGTCCCAGGAGGCGCTGGCCCAGGGATTCATCTGTCCGTCCACCTCTCCGGCCGCCTCCAGCTTCTTTTTCGTGAAGAAGGAGGGAGGTCTCCGCCCCTGTGTTGATTACCGGACACTGAATAAGGATACTGTTAAATTCAGCTATCCCCTGCCTCTCATACCCACTGTGAACCAACAGAGGCATGGTGCTAAGTACTTGTTGGCCCTATTTTTCGCCAGGTTTGACTTTACACTCTCCTACCGGCCAGAATCAGTGAACGTTGAAGCAAATGCGTTGTCCTGGGTGCATGACACAGAGGATCGGAGGGAAAAAGTGACACCCGTTATTCCCCTGCGACAGGAGCTCTCACCTGCCCACTGTCTCGAGGGGCGTATCTACATGCCCTCTGATGTCGGGACTGTCTCCTTGCCCAGTAAACACACAGCACCTCTGATGGGTTACCCGGGTATAGCCCGTACTATCGACTGTCTCTTCCCCAAGTACTGGTGGCCCACCTTGGCCCGGGACTTCCAGGTTTATGTCTCTTCCTGCTCCACCTGCGCACAGAGCAAGACACTTAGACACCTCCCTCGTGGTAAACTCCACCCACTGCCGGTTCCACAACGACCCTGGTCCCATCTCTCCGTGGACATTGTCACAGACCTTCACCCCTCGGAGGGGCACACCATCATTCTGGTCGTTGTGGACCGGTTTCGAAAGTCTATCATTTGATTCCTCTGCCAGGTGTCCCTATGGCCCTGCAGACTGCGGAGGCTCTCTTCTCTCACGTATTCCAGCACTACGGGATCCCAGAGGACATTGTGTCTGACTGTGGTCCTCAGTGCACCTCCCGTGTCTGGGAGGCCTGCATGGAATGACTGGGGGTCATGGTCAGCCTCACCCCCGGGTACTGTCTCCAATCAAATGGGCAGGTGGAAAGGGTAAATCAGGAACTGGGTAGGTACCTTTGTAGTTACTGTCAGGACCGGCCAGGGGACTGGGCTGCATTTCTGCCTTGGGCAGAATATGCACAAAACTCCCTCCGTCACTCCTCCACTAACCTCACACCCTTCCAGTGTGTTCTAGGATATCAGCCGGCCCTGGCACCGGAGTCAGATTGAGGCTCCTGTGGTGGACAATTGGTTCCAGCACTCCGAGGAAGTATGGAACACCAAGCACACCCGTCTCCAGAAGGACCTGCCCCTCCACCTGCCCTGCCGGAAGCTGAGCCCGTGATTTGTGGGGCCGTTCAAAGTTCTGAGGAGAGTCAATGAGGTCACGTACAGATTACAGCTCCCCGTAAATGATCATATCTCACCCTCATTTCATGTATCTCTCATCAGGCCAGTGGCAGCTGGCCCCTTGGCTAGTGCTGGACCCCACGACGCACCTCCCCATCCCTTGGACATCGAGTGGGCATACTCTGTCCACAGCCTGTTGGACTCACGACATCGTGGGGGGTTTCTCCAGTAACTGCTTGAATGGGAGGGGTATGGTCTCGAAGAGCGGTGCCGGGTTCCGGCGCATGGCGTCCTGGATCTTTCTCTCATTTGGGACTTGCACAGGCATCGTCGGGACGACCGACCCGCACCGCGCCTCTGGGGTCTTTCCCGGGGGGGGGGGGGGGGGGGGCGTTTGACGTTGCCGGCCTTCTAGTTGCTGCCGAACCTACTGCTGGGAAACGCTCATCAACACTCATCAACCCCGGACTTGTCTCATCATCATTACACACCTGGTTCCAATCCCCACTCTATCTCTGTATACATACTCCCTCTGCCATTTGTGTTTGTCGGTCATTGTAAATGTTACGTGTTTTCCTGAGAGGAATCTCTCCTATGTCCTGAGTACTTTATATTTTGCACTTTGGGTTCGCCTTGTGCCTTTAGATTATGAAGCTATATTCTGAGCACAACAGCGTTTGGGTTTCCTCCCTCTTTGACCTATGGTGCTTAAATACATTCAGTAGTTCTTAACATGCGACTGCCTCCTCCACTCTACACTAGTGACAGGTGTGAATACTTTCTGAAGGCACTGTATGTGACTATATGGATACTGAATATATGTAAATGTTTCTTACAGAAGAAATATGATAAGCATATTCATAACTATGGTAACAATTGATAGGGAACAGTTGGAGATTATGGGGAAATTATTAGAGCAAATTTGAGGACACAACATTTCACCTGACACAAGACTGAATCCAAACATTACACTGATTTTATGTGCATTTTACATTACTGTAATTTCCACTGCATTTGTTGATATCAAAATCTGAAAATATTCTGGATATGTTCAGCAACATTCTAAATAATATTCCTGGAAAATTTGGGGTATGTGCAACATAAGACAAAAAAATGGACTAACTGGAGTCTCCAAATTGCCAAACACCAAAGTATGCAGAGTTCCTAAGTAATTTCAATGCACTTTTATGACTCAAAGAAGTCAACTATAAAGTGTTTTGTTTTTTAGCTCTCCCACACTGTTAAAAAAACAGGTTCCAAAAGAGTCTTTTGGCTGTACCCATAGGAGAACCCCTTTTGGGTCAAGGTATAACCCTTTTGGGTTCCAAGTAGAACACTGTGGAAAGGGTTTCTTTGTTGAACCAAAAAGGGTTCTTCAAAGGTTTCTGCTATGGTGACAGCCGAAGAACCCTTTTAGGTTCTCAATATCAGATTTTTTTCTAAGAGTGTACCTGAGCCATTGAGGAACTAGAGTAAGCACACTTGAAGTTGTTTTGTTTGGAACACAAGCCTGCACCCCGGCCATTACACAATTACTGTTGTATACGCAATCCAAAAACGGTCCATTATAATTCGCAATCTGGGTCAGGTGGGAATGATTTGAAACTTGTTCTATTGCCGACCGAAGTTAGCTAGCAGGCGCCCGGCCCACCACAAGGAGTCGCTAGACCACAATGAGCAAAGGAAATCCATCCGGCCAAACCCTCCCCTAACCCGGACAACGCTGGGCAAATCCCGGTCACGGCTGGCTGTGACATAGCCTGGGATCGAATCCAAGGCTGTAGTGGTGTCTCAGCACTGCTGGCAGTGCCTCAGACCGCTTTGCCACTCGGAGGCCAAATCTGACATTTTCAACGAGTGTGAAGGGCTACCCTAATCTAATATTCCAGTAATACTAAACTAACCAGTGTAAGGCAGCAGCACAACCACTCCTGAAGCATAGCTCTAACAAGAGCAGATACAGCAGTCATCATCTATTTTGGGAATCTAGAGCAAGCTTAGGTCAGGCTGACATGACACTGTATAAATTGGATCCGTAACCCACCAAATGTTGAACATTTGACCCTGTATTCAGTTTCCTCTGCTGTTCGTGTAGCAGAGAGTCAATATGTCATCCTGTGCACTGTAAATACGACTGTTCAATGCTGGGAACTTATATTAACTTGAAAAGCGATTCACCTGGTGATCAGATGCATTTTTTTGACAAGGCAAAGGAAGTGTCTGGTGTCTCATAACAGTGCATATGAGATCATTCCAAAACAATGACTTATGTAAGACAGTAGTTGACTCATGGGAAAGAAATTTACATGTTTATATATATTTTTTAAAGTAACACAAATTAAACTGCAATGCATAAAACATGTATTCCATCCCGTCTTTGCTTTCACAGACACCTGAAAAACTAGTTTGGAGTTCATTTTAGAATGGAGTGAATGTTAGGATTGCAAGCTGAATGTGTTCATCTTGTGTGACAAGATTGTGCCACTTTTGTTATTTCTTATTCCCCTTCAAAATGCAATATAGAGGAGGGTATTAATAGAGTAAATATTAGGGGAGAGTTTCCATAGATTAATAAAATATGACCACCGAGGGACCACTGAGGGATGTTGAGATCACTGCTATGTTCCAAAAATACAGTTGCCCCTTAACTACCTTCCTAGAGTTTGGCTCCTCAGACCCCACCTTCCATGGAATCTATACACCAGCATCCCCTCACCCTCCTGTGCTTGCCTCCCCAGCCATCCAACCTTCACTCTTATGGTTCTCTTCTTCCTCTGACCTTCACTCTCCAACAACCCCCCAGAGAGTAGTCTTAAACCTTGGCTGGTCACAGACCAACACTTTTTTCACCAGGGTGACAGGGGTCGTGAACTCTGTGACCTTGCCACAATCCCTGTGTGAACCTCAATGAACTCTGACCCCAACTTTGGCTTTCAGATAGACTTGAAAAGAAAGTACCTCCCCCTCACTCTGTCTGTCTGCTCTCAGATTAAAAAAACGCCAAGGGGAGTATGAACTAAGATTTTTTGGTCTTTAGTCAGTGATCCTTCACTTGTGTTATCCTATAGCTAAAACATGTTGGAAGCAAATTGTACATGCTTTCTGGTTAAAGTCCATATTTGCACTCTTCTGCTTCAGGCAAACTGACCTTCCAAAGTTCAGTGTCACTGTGGTCAAACTGCACAAATCGAATCAAATGTTATTTGTCACATGCTTCATAAACAACAGGTGTGTCTGCCCTTCTAGAGCTGCCCTGGTCAACTGTAAGTGCTGTTATTATGAAGTGGAAACATCTAGGAGCAACAATGGCTCAGCGGCGAAAGGGTAGGTCACACAAGCTCACAGAATGCGACTGCCCCATGCTGAAGAGTGTAGCACGTGAAAATCGTCTGTCCTCCATTGCAACACTCACTACCGAGTTTCAAACTGCCTCTGGATGAAACGTCAGCACAAGAACTGTTCGTCGAGAAATTAATTAAATGGGTTTCCAGGGCCGAGCAGCCACACACAAGCCTTAGATTACCATGCACAATGCTAAGCGTTGGCTGGAGTGGTGTAAAGCTCGCCGCCATTGGACACTGGGTTTGGCGGATGCCAGGAGAACTCTACCTGCCCGAATGCATAGTGCCAACTGTACAGTTTGGAGGAGGAGGAATAATGGTCTAGGAGTGTTTTTCATGGTTTGGAGGAGGCCCCTTACTTCCAGTGAAGGTCAATCGTAACTCTACAGCATACAATGCATACCATTATTTTCCTGCACTCTGAACGGCCAATAAGCACATGGAATCGATATTTCAAGGCACATTTCAAACCACCTTAATAGGTGAGCCTTGTGTCTGAAAGGTTAAATCTGATTTATTTGTCCTCAAGTGGTTTTTAGACTGTAATTTTGCATATTTTGTTGCTTGTTAGCTACTTTGTTGGAAACAGGAGACAAAGGGCTGTGAGACATACACTACTGTTTAAGCGTTTGGGGTCGCTTAGAAATGTCCTTGTTTTTGAAAGAAAAGCACATTTTTTGTCCATTAAAAGAACATCAAATTGATCAGAAGTATAGTGTCGACATTGTTAATGTTGTCAATGACTGTTGTAGCTGGAAATGGCTGATTTTTTATGGAATATCTACATAGGCGTACAGAGGCCCATTATCAGCAATGGCACGTTGTGGCACGTTGTGTTAGCCAATCCAAGTTTATTATTTTAAAAGGCTAATTGATCATTAGAAAACCCTTTTGCAAGTATGTTAGCACTGCTGAGAACTGACGTACTGATTAAAGAAGCAATAAAACTGTCCTTCTTTAGACTAGTTGAGTATCTGGAGCATCAGCATTTGTGGGTTCGATTACTTGCTCAAAATGGCCAGAAACAAAGAACTTTCTTCTGAAACTCGCCAGTCTATTCTTGTTCTGAGAAATGACGGCTATTCCATGCGAGAAATTGCCAAGGAACTGAAGATCTTGTACAATGTTGTGTACTACTCCCTTCACAGAACAGCACAAACTGTCTCTAACCAGAATAGAACGAGGAGTGGGAGGCCCCAGTGCAAATTGAGCAAGAGGACAACTACATTAGAGTGTCCTCAACTGGCAGCTTCATTAAATAGTACCTGTAAAACACCAATCTCAACGTCAACAGTGAAGAGGCGACTCCGGGATGCTGGCCTTCTAGGCAGAGTTGCAAAGAAAAACACATATCTAAGACCGGCCAATAAATATAAAAGATTAAGATGGGCAAAAGAACACAGACACTGGACAGAGAAACTCTGCCTAGAAGGCCAGCATCCCCGAGTCGCCTCTTCACTGTTGACGTTGAGACTGGTGTTGTGCGGGTACTAGGAAGCATTGCAGCTGTACTCTGGAGGTGTGTTGTGGCCAATGCAACTCCTAAACTTTTCAGGATCCATCTGGATGTTGCCTGCAGCTATGATTTACCCCAGGAAGGAGATGGTGGTGCGATGGAATTCGCATTTTTCCACTTTGATGTACAGCTGGTTCTCCAGAAGAAACTGTTCTTGAGCTGAGTGAGAAAACACGAGAATGTCATCAAGGTAGACAAATACGTACTGGTTCAACATGTCCCGAAGAACGTTGTTTAGCAGGGCTTGGAACACAGCAGGAGCATTGGTCATCCGAACGGCATCACCAGGTGTTCGTAGTGCCTGCTAGCTCATCGGAGGTCATAGCAGGATTTCTTATAAGCATCTGAAAATTGTGTCCCGCTCCTTGAAAGTGGCAGCTCTAGCCTATTGTTCAGTGTGGATGTTGCCTGTTATCAATGGCTTCTGGTTGGGGTACGTACGGTCACTGTGGTGACTGATGTGGTAAACTCCTCAATGCTATCGGATGAATCCCGAAACATATTTCAGTCAGTGCTAGCGTAAAAGTCCTGTAGCTTAGTATTCACTTCATTGGACCACTTCTGAATTGAACACGTTACTGGTACTCCCTGTTTGAGTTTTTGCTTGTAAACATAGGGATATGGTTATGGTCTGATTTGTGTGAGGGCCTTGTATGAGTTTCTGTGTGTGGAGTAAAGGTGATCTAGAGTTTTCGTCTCTAGTTGCACAGGTGACATGCTTGTAAAAAATGAGGTAAAACGAATTTCAGTTTCACTGCACTGGTGACGAGAAACTTATGGTCTTACACATCTCGTTGAATGCTGTCTTAGTGTGGTGGTAAATAGCTACAAGAAATATAGATCAAAACTCATAGTAAATAGCTTACTTATCATGAGGTATTCTAACTCAGAGGAGCAGCAACTCGAAACTTCATTAACATTAGAGATCACACACCCACTGTATTTCTTTATATATACAGCACCAGTCAAAAGTTTGGACAGACCTACTCATTGCAGGGTTTTTCTTTATTTTACATATTCTACATTGTGGAATAATACTGAAGATATCAAAACTATGAAATAACACATATGTCATCCTGTAGTAACCAAAAATGTGTTAAACAAATTATGTATTTTATATTTGAGATTCTTCAAAGTAGCTAAACGTTGCCTTGATGACATATTTGCACACTCTTGGCATTCTCTCAACCAGCTTCATGAGGTAGTCTGGAATGCATTTCAATTAACGGGTTACCTTGTTAAAAGTTCATTTGTGGAATTTCTTTCCTACTTTTAATGTGTTTGAGCCAATCAGTTGTGTTGTGACAAGGTAGGGGTGTTATACAGAAGATAGCCCTATTTGGTAAAAGACCAAGTCCACATTATGGCAAGAACAGCTCAAATAAGTAAAGAGAAACAACAGTCCATCATTACTTTAAGACATGGTGTAACGGCGTTCGTCTGTAGGAGGAGGAGAAGCGGACCAAAGCGCAGCGTGGTGGTTGTTCATTGTATTTTATTCACGACACTATACATGAACAAACTAACGAAAAAACAAGAAACGTGAGAACTCAAAACCTAATACAGCCTATCTGGTGAATACTACACAAAGACAGGAACAATCACCCACAAACACACAGTGAAACCCAGGCTACCTAAGTATGATTCTCAATCAGAGACAACTAATGACACCTGCCTCTGATTGAGAACCATACTAGGCCGAAAACATAGAACTGCCCCAAAACATAGAAAAACAAACAGACTGCCCACCCAACTCACGCCCTGACCATACTAAATAAATACAAAAACAAAGGAAATAGAGGTCAGAACGTGACAGTACCCCCCCCCCAAAGGTGCGGACTCCGGCCGCAAAACCTTGACCTATAGGGGAGGGTCTGGGTGGGCGTCTGTCCGCGGTGGCGGCTCTGGCGCGGGACGCGGACCCCACTTCGCCATTGTCTCAGTCCGCCTTATTGTCCGCCTCCGTGGCTTACTCACCATGCCCACCCCTCTCAATGACCCCACTGGACAGAGGGGCTGCTTGGGACAGAGGGGCAGCTTCTCGGGACAGAGGGACAGCTGCTCGGGACAGAGGGACAGCTGCTCGGGACAGAGGGACAGCTGCTCGGGACAGAGGGACAGCTGCTCGGGACAGAGGGACAGCTGCTCCGGGCGGAGGGGCTCTAGCGGCCCCTGGCTGACTGGCGGCACTGGCGGCCCCTGGCTGACTGGCGGCGCTGGGCTGACTGGCGGCACTGGCGGCCCCTGGTTGACGGGCGGCACTGGCGGCTCCTGGCAGACGGGCGGCACTGGCGGCTCCTGGCAGACGGGCGGCATTGGCGGCGCTGGGCAGACGGGCGGCGCTGGGCAGACGGGGGGCGCTGGCGGCGTTGGGCAGACGGGAAGCTCCGATGGCGCCGGACAGGCGGGAGGCTCCGGCAGAGGCGCCGGACAGGCGGGAGGCTCCGGCAGAGGCGCCGGACAGGCGGGAGGCTCCGGCAGAGGCGCCGGACAGGCGGGAGGCTCCGGCAGAGGCGCCGGACAGGCGGGAGGCTCCGGCAGAGGCGCCGGACAGGCGGGAGGCTCCGGCAGAGGCGCCGGACAGGCGGGAGGCTCCGGCAGAGGCGCCGGACAGGCGGGAGGCTCCGGCAGAGGCGCCGGACAGGCGGGAGGCTCCGGCAGAGGCGCCGGACAGACGGGAGGCTCCGGCAGAGGCGCCGGACAGACGGGAGACTCCGGCAGCGCTGGAGAGGAGGAAGGCTCTGGTAGCGCCGGAGAGGCGGGAGACTCCGGCAGCGCTGGAGAGGAGGAAGGCTCTGGACGGATGGGCCGGAGAGACAGCCTGGTACGGGGAGCTGCCACCGGAGGGCTGGGGTGTGGAGGTGGTGACGGATAGACCGGGCCGTGCAGGCGCACTGGAGCTCTTGAGCACCGAGCCTGCCCAACCTTACCCGGTTGAATGGTCCCGGTCGCCCTGCCAGTGCGGCGAGGTGGAATAGCCCGCACTGGGCTATGCAGGCGAACCGGGGACACCGTGCGCAAGGCTGGTGCCATGTAAGCCGGCCCAAGGAGACGCACTGGAGACCAGATGCGTAGAGCCGGCTTCATGGCACTTGGCTCGATGCCCACTCTAGCCCGGCCGATACGCGGAGCTGGAATGTACCGCACCGGGCTGTGCACCCGCACTGGGGACACCGTGCGCTCCACAGCATAACACGGTGCCTGCCCGGTCTCTCTAGCCCCCCGGTAACCACAGGAAGTTGGCTCAGGTCTCCTACCTGGCGTAGCCATACTCCCTGTTAGCCTCCCCCCAAGAAATTTTTGGGGCTGACTCCCGGGCTTCCATCCACGACGCCGCGCTGCCTCCTCATACCAGCGCCTCTCCGCTTTCGCCGCCTCCAGTTCTTCTTTGGGACGGCGATATTCTCCTGGCTGAGCCCAGGGTCCTCTTCCGTCTAATTCGTCCTCCCATGTCCATACCTCCTCGCGCTGCTCCTGCTGCTGCTTTTTCCTTTGCCCATTACCACACCGCTTGGTCCTGTTGTGGTGGGTGATTCTGTAACGGCGTTCGTCTGTAGGAGGAGGAGAAGCGGACCAAAGCGCAGCGTGGTGGTTGTTCATTGTATTTTATTCACGACACTATACATGAACAAACTAACGAAAAAACAAGAAACGTGAGAACTCAAAACCTAATACAGCCTATCTGGTGAATACTACACAAAGACAGGAACAATCACCCACAAACACACAGTGAAACCCAGGCTACCTAAGTATGATTCTCAATCAGAGACAACTAATGACACCTGCCTCTGATTGAGAACCATACTAGGCCAAAAACATAGAACTGCCCCAAAACATAGAAAAACAAACAGACTGCCCACCCAACTCACGCCCTGACCATACTAAATAAATACAAAAACAAAGGAAATAGAGGTCAGAACGTGACACATGGTCAGTCAATCAGGAACATTTCAAGAACATTTAAAGTTTCTTCAACTGCAAAAACCATCAAGCGGTATGACGGAACTGGCTCTCATGAGGACCGCCACAGCAAAAGAAGACCCAGAGTTACCTCTGCTGCAAAGGATAAGTTAATTCGAGTTTACCAGCCTCAGAAATGGCAGTCTATGCTTCACAGAGTTCAAGTAACAGACACATCTCAACATCAACTGTTCAGAGGAGACCGTTTGAATCCTGCCTTCATGGTTGAATTGCTGCCAAGAAACCACTACTAAAGGACACCAATAATAAGAAGAGACTTAATTGGGCCAAGAAAAATGAGCAATCTGTGCTTTAGTCTGATGAGTCCAAATTTGAGATTTTTGGTTTCAACCGTTTCTTTGTGAGACGGAGATCGGATGATCTCTGCATGTGTCATTTCCACCGTGAAGAATGGAGGAGGAGGTTTGATAGTGTGGGGGTGCTTTGCTAGTGACACTGTTGGTGATTTATTTAGATTTCAAGGCACACTTAACCAGCATGGCTACCACAGCATTCTGCAGCGATATGCCATCCCATCTGGTTTGCACTTGGAGGGACTATCATTTGTTTTTCAACAGGACAATGACCCAACACACCTCTAGGCTGTGTAAGGGCTATTTGACCAAGAATGAGAGTGATGGAGTGTTGCATCAGATGACCTGGCCTCCACAATCAGCCGGCCCCAACCCAATTGAGATGTTTTGGAGTAAGTTGGACCGTGGAGTGAAGGAAAAGCAGCTAACAAGTGCTCAGCGTATGTGGGAACTCCTTCAAGACTGTTGGAAATGCATTCCAGGCAAAACTAGTTGAGAGAGGGGGCATATTTATTTGCTATGATTTCCCTGTTAAAAGAGGTTTGTTTTCTGTTGTCCTCTGCAGAAGCTTGAATTGTTTACCATGTGCGTTTGTTTCCTGAGGTAGTTTTCGAAACGTAATGTTTGTTATTTTTTAAGTGTACTGTGATCCTGCGGCTACTTTTTTCAGTAAAGGATTATGTTTACCCTTAACTACTGATTCCTAATCTGGCCTCTTTTCTGCACCTTGTTCCAACCTCACCACATGACAGCAAGCTTCTACCTTAACATGGATCCAGCAGAGATCACCAAAGAGCACTGCTGGGGCGGCAGCAGGAACAACTCTCCCAAGTATCAGAGACCCTCTGGGCTCTTACCAATTCCCTCCAACCACTTCCCAGCCCCAACCTCAAGAGGAGTCAGTGCCCAAGACTTACCGGCCAGTGCTACAGTCGTTGCCGTAGTTCCTACAGGGAACCTGCACCGGGAACCCAAGATCCCAGCCCCCGACGGCCACCCTGGAGGATGCAAGGGTTTCTTCACTCATTACTCTCTAGTGTTCGAGCTACAGTCCTCCTCGTTCCACACCGATCGGGCACAGATCGCCTACATCATCTATCGACTCTCGGGCAAGGCCCTGGCGAGGGCAATGATGGTGTGGGAACAGCAGCCACCATCCTGAAGCTCCATATTAAAGCCCCCAACAATCCCAGCATTGAGGAGCCCAGGCAGCTGAGCCCACAGGAACGTGACAGGCGCATGTGTGGAGGCTGCTGCCTCTCCATTCTACATGCCCAGAGTTGACTGGAACGCTGGGGCTTGCCGGGACAAGGGGAGACCCTGACGAGCTGTGCAGTTACACCCGGTCACCATCTGACACTACCCGTAACCCTCCATTGGCCAAGACTTAGCCAGAGAATTACAAATCCCCTGTGTGAAATGTCCCATCCCTCTGCAGATTCCATCCCTCCCTCGATGGACGCCCCATCGGCTTCGGCCAAGTGGAATATCATACCAAACCCATTCTATTGCAGGTTGGGGTGAACCACTCAGAGACTCTTAGTTTTATTTTGATCACTGCTCTCAAGAACCCCCTTATCCTAGAGTACCCCTGGCTAGTGCTACATAAACCACTATTTTCCTGGTCCATGGAACACCTACTAGTCCTGGGTAAGAACTGCCAGACTAAATACCTAAGACCCCCACCAAGAGCCTCGACGTGTTCCCTGGAATCCATTGAAGACCAAGACTTTTCCTCTCTCCCTCCGGAGTACGCTGACCTCCGGGAGGACTTCAGTAAGGGAATACCCCCCCGAATTGTACAAAAATGAATGGCAAAATATTGGCATTGGACAAATCATCTACACGATGTCCAATACCACCCAAAGCGGCGTTGATTCGTTCAAAGTATATTGCAAATGCCATATGGCAATTGCCAATTGTAACACTTCAAAAATCCAACAGGGGGCGTGTGCGCTCCACCGGGGTTTTTCATATTGGAAATGCAACCCAAGTCAACATCCAAAAGCAAAATTTTGAAAAAAGGATTAAAAAAAAACAAACTTATCACCCCTTAAAAAAAGTGCTTTCTGGACCTTTTTTCGAAATTCTTTCGATTTTTTTGTCAATTACACATGTGTAAGAACTGTATGAATATACTTTTGTCCAGTTTTGTTATCATAATTTTTTTTTTAATTACATGCGCATAAGGCACATGTTTTGTCCATTTGCAATATGATTTCATAGGAAGTCAAAAGTCAAAAGTCAAAAATGTCAAAATTTGGTAAAAAACTTCACACATCCTTAAAAAAGTGATTTCTGGACCGTTTTTCAAAATTCTTTCGATTTTTGTGTCAATTACACATGTATAAGAACTTTATCAACATACTTTAGTCATACTTTATTATCATATTTTTTTTTTTTTTACTTGTGCATAAGGCATATGTTTTCTCCATTTGGAATATGATTTCATAGGAAGTCAAAAGTCAAAGTCAAAAGTAATGATTTTCCTCCGTGCAACTGGTGATCTGAAATGTGCAACTGGTGATCTGAAATGTGCAACTGGTGATCTGAAATGTGCAACTGGTGATCTGAAATGTGCAACTGGTAACCCCCAAAAAATTTGGGGGGATTTTTTTTGTTTATGTTTCCTTACTTTTTCAAAGTCACTGTGCATTTGCAATATGTTTTAATGGGCAGGTACCATCACGAATTTGTCATGCTCAAAATTCAAACTATACTTTGCTCAAACTATACCTTTGTCAACTTGTATTATCATAATTTTTTTTGTTTTACTTGTGCATAAGGCATATGTTTTCTCCATTTGCAATATGATGTCATAGGAAGTCAAAAGTCAAAGTCAAAAGTAACAATTTTCCTCCGTGCAACTGGTGATCTGAAATGTGCAACTGGTGATCTGAAATGTGCAACTGGTGATCTAAAATGTGCAACTGGTAACCCCCCAAAAAAATTGTTAGATTTTTTTTGTTTATGTTTCCTTACTTTTTCAAAGTCACTGTGCATTTGCAATATGTTTTAATGGGCAGGTACCATCACGAATTTGTCATGCTATAAAAATCCTGCAGGAATGTGAAATTGACTGGCCCAATGAACTCGGGATGGCTTTGCAGTGATTCTGGTTCATCTCAATCGCTCGTTAGGGTAGATTTCAGAATGTCGCTTTTGGTGATGGTACCTCACTGTTTAAACATATTGCAAATGTACAAGAGTCAAGTGGACAAGAGTCCATCAGTCAATTAGATATCATTCTGACACCAAACTGATACAAACTGACACCAAACCCACTTTTTCCAACTCGTTTAGTAGCCAACTATTACATACTTCAGAGCTGGCCCAAAATTCACAACGCCTTCGGTTCAAACCATAAAAAAAACATAAAACACGTAGTTACGTTCTAGCTGCGGGTCCATTTCTTATGTCATGTGTTGGCCTAGCTGAGGCGACCCCGAATCCCAAGTTTCGGCTCGATAGGTCATTTGGTGTCCGAGAAAAACCCTAATTGGTGCTGAAAATCCACTATTTTCCATGACTTGCTACGGGGTCCTTGAATGAGCTATCGGACAGAAACGTTGGGGTCTGTCTATATTGGCCGAGACGTTCGCAATGCACCTAGTCTTACGACTCTGGGACATTTCTAAATGTCGTAATTTTCGTGATGCGAAAATGAATTGAAAGTATTGCAAATGTACGAGGCTGTTTCTCGGTCCGAGAACCTTCTAGAGCCACGTAACTCACCACGCACCATCGACGGGAGGTCTAGAACAGGTTTCTAAAGTTTAAACTCTAGGTCTGACGGTTCTTTTTTAGCTCGAACAAAGCTAACTATTGCAGCCACTGTCTGTCTCTACGCACCCCAATATGTCCCTCCTTCCAAATCAAATCAAATCAAATTTTATTTGTCACATACACATGGTTAGCAGATGTTAATGCGAGTGTAGCGAAATGCTTGTGCTTCTAGTTCCGACAATGCAGTAATAACCAACAAGTAATCTAACTAACAATTCCAAAACTACTGTCTTGTACACAGTGTAAGGGGATAAAGAATATGTACATAAGGATATATGAATGAGTGATGGTACAGAGCAGCATAGGCAAGATACAGTAGATGGTATCGAATACAGTATATACATATGAGATGAGTATGTAAACAAAGTGGCATAGTTAAAGTGGCTAGTGATACATGTTCAGTTCAGTTTGTCTGTGATGTGTATGCCGAGGAACTTAAAACTTGCTACCCTCTCCACTACTGTTCCATCGATGTGGATAGGGGGGTGTTCCCTCTGCTGTTTCCTGAAGTCCACAATCATCTCCTTAGTTTTGTTGACGTTGAGTGTGAGGTTATTTTCCTGACACCACACTCCGAGGGCCCTCACCTCCTCCCTGTAGGCCGTCTCATCGTTGTTGGTAATCAAGCCTACCACTGTTGTGTCGTCCGCAAACTTGATGATTGAGTTGGAGGCGTGCGTGGCCACGCAGTCGTGGGTGAACAGGGAGTACAGGAGAGGGCTCAGAACGCACCCTTGTGGGGCCCCAGTGTTGAGGATCAGCGGGGAGGAGATGTTGTTGCCTACCCTCACCACCTGGGGGCGGCCCGTCAGGAAGTCCAGTACCCAGTTGCACAGGGCGGGGTCGAGACCCAGGGTCTCGAGCTTGATGACGAGCTTGGAGGGTACTATGGTGTTGAATGCCGAGCTGTAGTCAATGAACAGCATTCTCACATAGGTATTCCTCTTGTCCAGATGGGTTAGGGCGGTGTGCAGTGTGGTTGAGATTGCATCGTCTGTGGACCTATTTGGGCGGTAAGCAAATTGGAGTGGGTCTAGGGTGTCAGGTAGGGTGGAGGTGATATGGTCCTTGACTAGTCTCTCAAAGCACTTCATGATGACGGAAGTGAGTGCTACTGGGCGGTAGTCGTTTAGCTCAGTTACCTTAGCTTTCTTGGGAACAGGAACAATGGTGGCCCTCTTGAAGCATGTGGGAACAGCAGACTGGTATAGGGATTGATTGAATATGTCCGTAAACACACCGGCCAGCTGGTCTGCGCATGCTCTGAGGGCGCGGCTGGGGATGCCGTCTGGGCCTGCAGCCTTGCGAGGGTTAACACGTTTAAATGTCTTACTCACCTCGGCTGCAGTGAAGGAGAGACCGCATGTTTTCGTTGCAGGCCGTGTCAGTGGCACTGTATTGTCCTCAAAGCGGGCAAAAAAGTTATTTAGTCTGCCTGGGAGCAGGACATCCTGGTCCGTGACTGGGCTGGATTTCTTCCTGTAGTCCGTGATTGACTGTAGACCCTGCCACATGCCTCTTGTGTCTGAGCCGTTGAATTGAGATTCTACTTTGTCTCTGTACTGACGCTTAGCTTGTTTGATAGCCTTGCGGAGGGAATAGCTGCACTGTTTGTATTCGGTCATGTTACTAGACACCTTGCCCTGATTAAAAGCAGTGGTTCGCGCTTTCAGTTTCACGCGAATGCTGCCATCAATCCACGGTTTCTGGTTAGGGAATGTTTTAATCGTTGCTATGGGAACGACATCTTCAACGCACGTTCTAATGAACTCACACACCGAATCAGCGTATTCGTCAATGTTGTTGTCTGACGCAATACGAAACATGTCCCAGTCCGCGTGGTGGAAGCAGTCTTGGAGTGTGGAGTCAGCTTGGTCGGACCAGCGTTGGACAGGCCTCAGCGTGGGAGCCTCTTGTTTTAGTTTCTGTCTGTAGGCAGGGATCAACAAAATGGAGTCGTGGTCAGCTTTTCCGAAAGGGGGGCAGGGCAGGGCCTTATATGCGTCGCGGAAGTTAGAGTAACAATGATCCAAGGTCTTTCCACCCCTGGTTGCGCAATCGATATGCTGATAAAATTTAGGGAGTCTTGTTTTCAGATTAGCCTTGTTAAAATCCCCAGCTACAATGAATGCAGCCTCCGGATGAATGGTTTCCAGTTTGCAAAGAGTCAAATAAAGTTTGCTCAGAGCCATCGATGTGTCTGCTTGGGGGGGGATATATACGACTGTGATTATAATCGAAGAGAATTCTCTTGGTAGATAATGCGGTCTACATTTGATTGTGAGGAATTCTAAATCAGGTGAACAGAAGGATTTGAGTTCCTGTATGTTTCTTTCATCACACCATGTCGCGTTAGTCATAAGGCATACGCCCCCGCCCCTCTTCTTACCAGAAAGTTGTTTGTTTCTGTCTGCGCGATGCGTGGAGAAACCCGTTGGCTGCACCGCTTCGGATAGAGTCTCTCCAGTGAGCCACGTTTCCGTGAAGCAAAGAACGTTACAGTCTCTGAAGTCCCTCTGGAATGCTACCCTTGCTCGGATTTCATCAACCTTGTTGTCAAGAGACTGGACATTGGCAAGAAGAATGCTAGGGAGTGGTGGACGGTGTGCCCGTCTCCGGAGTCTGACCAGAAGACCGCCTCGTTTCCCTCTTTTTCGAGTTTTTTTTTTTTTTGGGTCGCTGCATGGAATCCACTCCGTTGTCCTGTTTGTAACGCAGAACACAGGATCCGCATCGCGAAAAACATATTCTTGGTAGTACTGATGGTGAGTTGATGCTGATCTTATATTCAGTAGTTCTTCTCGACTGTATGTAATGAAACCCAAGATGACCTGGGGTACTAATGTAAGAAATAACACGTAAAAAAACAAAAAACTGCATAGTTTCCTAGGAACGCGAAGCGAGGCGGCCATCTCTGCCATCTCTGTCGGCGCCGGAGTTGTGTTTTAGTGTGATTTTTTTTTCATTTGAATTTTTTTGGGAAAAATGACTGATTTACAGTTCATGGGGGTTGCCTAATCACACATATGAAGTTTTGGAAAGATCAGACTTTTTTAACCCCTCGAAACAGCCCCTGAGACACCAATTATGGCACTTCCGGTTGGCACAGGAAGCTATAAATCAACACATATCCTCATTGGGGTAATCTGTTACAGAATCCTGAGTTTTAAGTCCTTACGTTAAGAACTGACTGATTTACACAGGCTTGAATGCACTATGTCTATCAAACTGCAGGCAGGGTATGGGTAAACACTTTTAGGGTGATTTTCACCACTTCCGGTTGGTCCAGGAAGCTTAGAATCAACACAGGTAGACCTCATAGTGGCCTGCTGGACTGGGACCGAAGACAGGTTCATACGGCATTCATAACCCATATAGGCTTCAGGTTGAATTTAGGGGTGCAGGCAATGTATTCCTATGGGGAGAGATGTCACTGTAATCTGTGAGATCAATAAACCCTGTTTTACTGTGAAGGGTTAATGCCACACGGTCAAGGCTAGGCTTGCACAGATCGGGAAGACCTTAGGAACATTCCTTAGGAACATTCCTGAATTTTTCTTCTCACCCTAACGGTTCTCTCACTGTCACCCAAAAGCAAATGACATTGTGGGGCAGGCTTCATTTTGGGCCTACTATTCTAATGGTCGCTGCGCCTAGACCGAGCGAGCTACGGTCAAGCGGGATATCTCGTTGAACTCGGCACGGCCTAGGGATTATGGTAATGCCATTGCCTGCTCTCTGTGTCTTTAAGCACCGCGCTTTGTCACTCCATCCTTGCTGTGTGTGTGTGTGTGAGAGCTTTTCTTTGACATCTGTTGGGAGAAATGACTGACTTACAGTTTATGGGGGTTGCCTAATCACACATATGAAGTTTTGAAAAGATCTGACCTTTTTAACCCTTGGAAAACCCTTGGAAACAGCCACTATGACACCATTTAAGGCACTTCTGGTTGGCACAGGAAGCTATAAATAAACTCATATCCTGATTGGGGTATGCCTTTACATAATCCTGAGTTTTAAGTCTTTACGTTAAGAACTGAGTTATTGTGTTATTTCAGAAAATCATAGAAAATCACAGAAATGTCGCAGAGCTCCGCAGCACACTTTAAAAAGATTCGTATGAACACCCTGCAACTGGATCTGTAACTGTTGAAAAAAAAAAAGCCTTTTTGTGACCATCACCAATTTGTCATTGTTCCGTTTCTCTTAAATGACGATAGATAAATGGCTGGTTCTTTTTTTATTGACACCGGAGGCTCCTTGACTTTGACCTGAAGTGGAAAAATAATTTCTCTATTTCCATTTTGGACCTTTAATCCCAGAAAAATGGCCATAACTCAAAAACCGTTGAGGCCTAGACGCCATCCCGTTCGGGGCCAACTGCCCATTATGCCAAACCTACGCTCACCAAGTTTCGGCTTCGAAATATTTTCCGTTTTTGAGATAAGGCCCCGTCGTGACTCGTGATGTTTTGCCAAATTGCCATATGATTCCGTATGCCCTCTTGTGGGAATTTCCGGGATAGCGGAAAAATGGTCCAAAACTTGTTTATTTTATTAAACGGAAACCGAATGTCCGACAAAGTTCATTCGATGACTTCCCGGTAGGTCCGGCCCTACCGCACGGCCCGACGCCGACCGCAAATTTTACAAACGATTTCGGACGTCTAGTAAGGGACCGTACATTTGCAATATGGACTTTTTCACTAATTATACACGAAATGCCGAAATGTTCCCTTAAGGTATGTAAGAGACAAACCACCACCCTCCCTCCTCACCGTCCATACGACTGCGGCATAGAACACCTACCCGGCTCCATCCCGCCTTTACTCCCTCTCAACCCCTGAAGCAGCAGTCATGGACAATTACATCAGGGAGTCACTGGAAGCAGGTTTAATTCGGTCCTCTACATCCCCAGCTGGTGCAGGGCTGAACAGAGGGCTGAACAGAATTACGATTAAGAATCGTTACCCTCTACACCTGATGTCTGCCCCCTTGGAGTTGGCCCATGGAGCCCAATTCTTCACTAAACTGGACCTCCGCAATGCTTACAATCTGGTGTGAATCAGGGAGGGAGATGAATGGAAGACTGCCTTTAACACCCTGAGTGGCCACTATGAGTATTTAGTTATGCCCTTCAAATTATCAAACTCACCGGCAGTCTTCCAAGCATTGGTCAATGCCACGCTTAGGGATATGTTGAATCGGTTCATCATGTTTACCTTTACCTGGACTGATCTTCTCCAAAACCCTTCCGGAACACATCCTGCAGAGTCAACTATACATCAAGATAGAGAAGTGTGAGTTCCATGTATCCCAAGTTTCTTCCCTGGAACACATTATCTCTACCGCTGGCATCCAAATGGACCCAGTAAAGGTGAGGGAGGTCATCGACTGGCCCCATCCCGCCTCACCCAAACAAGACCAGCGGTTCTTTTGGTTTGCAGCGCCTCTCATGGCCCTAACCCGCAAGTCCCAGAAACGTTTTTGCTGGAGCCCGAGACTGATAGGGCATTCGGGGAGCTCAAGGGACGTTTCACCTCTGGACATATCCTCGTCTATTGTTCGGGACTTCAACCAACTATGTGGTGGCAGCCCTGGCTCCGCGGCTGGAGCCACTCCTAGGGGGAGGGGGGGAGGCAGATACCATCCTAGAGACTTTAACGACACTCAGGTGTGTCCTATTTACTCGCCATGATTTCCCTGTTAAAAGAGGTGTGTTTTCTGTTGTCCTTTGCAGAACCTTGAATTGTTTACCGTGTGCGTTCGTTTCCTGAGGCAGTTTTTGAGACTTAGTGTTTTTAGTTTTTTTCAAGTGTACTGTGATCCTGCGGCTACCATTCCTCAGTAAAGTATTATGTGTTTCCGTAACCACTGATTCCTCGTCTGGTCTCTTCTCAGCACCTGTGTCCAACCTCACCATGTCACAGTACTGGGGAACAATCAACATGGCTGGCTAGCCTATCTTCAAAGAATTATCTTCAAGAGTGAATAGAAGGAAAATCAACTCTGTAGTTCTGTTAAGGACTACATGACAAGTCACCGGATACCAGACAACTACAAAGAAGGACAACAGTAGAAGAGTTGTTGAAACCATATTGGACAATCAAAGCCTTACAAGCATGGCGTGAAAAGGCCCAACACCCTTTCCATGGCTGCCCCATTCACCAAGAAATCTCCAGCGAACCCAGGCATTTCATGTAAATACATTCATGATTTCTTGTTCAAAGCGGGCAGCGGTTCGTGTGCAAACTATTTAATTATTTTACTTAAGAGTAGTTTCTGAATGTGGCAATGTTAAGTGTCTCTGTCCCTCTCTCTCCCTCTCCATCTCTTCTTTAGCAAGCATCCATACTGTCATTCTGCTAGGCTCCTGTTTTCAGCGTATTACGTCTCCAGTCAATAACTGGTGCAGAGTGTGTGTGTTTATCCTGTTTATCCTAAATAATTAAGCACATTTTTGTAGTACTGAATCATAAATGAGGCTTGGGTTTATGCAGATGCAAGGAGGTTACGACTGTTCAGAATGGTGATATGATATGAGGTTATGATTAATAAATTCACTGTTTGTAGGTAAAGACCTTTTTAGATTTTAATTTGGGACATGGTAACTCTTTAAAGAACCACTCTCGTGGTGCCCCAGATCCTAATGAGTTAATTGTTACATGATTCATTTAAATTGGGTAACAATTAAACACAGTTAGTTAATTAAATAAATAGTCTTCAGATTAATGTTAAAGTCAAATCACAATACAGTTATACATACTATATACATTTTACGGACACAGTATAGTTTACAATAGTTATCCTTTGTTTGTTTTTAGTCAGCTCCACTCAACCCTCTGCAATCAACCCCTGTCAACCCCGCCCATTGATTTAGATTACTGCCATATATTTTTAACTGTGCTGTGATGTTTCACAAAAGTTCTGAACCTTTTTATTCTCATAGATTCTACATATTGTAAATTAAAGATTAACATTTTTACTAAGAGTATTAATATATATTATTAACCGATTGACTGTGACTTTTTAAATCACCCAGCAGTGCTATTTGCAGAGCTCCAGGTAAATGTTGCAATTCTTCAGCCATTCCTGAACCTGCGACCAAAAACAAGCTACATATGGACAGTACAAAAACAAATGATCTAATGATTCTGTCTTTTCACAACAAAATTTGCAGAGCTGGGATGGTTGTATACCAAATATAGATGACATTCTATTGGTTGCAAGAGTTTTGTACAATAAATTAACTTGAAAAACTCAAGGTTTTGAATCCAGGGTTGTTTTGTGTATCAGTTCATAAATGATGTGCCATTGAATTGACACATCGCAAATCTCTTCCCAACTATCTATATGGCACTGCTGTCAGTTTTTTGTTCCTTAAATGAAACTGGTATACTGTTTTATTCATCACGGTGTTCTTTACCAATTTTGGTCTTTAATGCAGGGCCGACAGACAGGTTCCTTATTTTCTCCCACTTCCACTTGCCTCTTCATTTTTTGCGGTAGAGCAGACATTTCCATATATTTTTGTTAGCTGCATGTGTGACATAACTCCACCAGTCCTAATTATCATATCTTTTACAGAGATTATACCTTTATAAAACATTTTTTTCCAAAAATATAGTTTTTTATTTAATTCGTATATATATATTTGATTTATTTAATTAGTATATATTATACCACAATATTTGTTGTAATATTTGTTCTGTCCTTTCTAGTGGATTAAACTGAAAATGCAACCAACTTTCTATGGCTTGTTTTACAAATAGTGATATTTTGGAGATTTTTAAATTTTCAACTAACCGAAAGTGAGAGGTTGTAATCTGAATAGGGAAAAAAGACCATTCTGGAACATGAGGTGAGACATTCTTACTAATCTGCTGGAGTACCAGTTCGGATTTAAGTATAACTTTTGAATGAAGCCTTTAGTGAGACGTCTAATGCTTTAATATTTAATAATTTCTGCCCTCCGAATTCATGTTCATTATATTAATTGGTCTGTTTAATTTTGTCTGGTTTGCCATTCCAAATAAAATTGAATATTTTTTGCTCATATAATTTTACAAACAAGTTGCTATGTGTAGGCAAGGCCTGGGTAAACTGGGATATGTCTAAAGAGTTAAATCCGGGTGATTTTTCCACATACAGACAGGTAATAGATCTTGTCTATTTTGCTAACTTTAGATTAAAATGTATTGTAATGAGAGAATTCTTTCTTTTGGGATATGAATACCGAGTGTGTCCACTTCACCGCCAGACCATTTCATTGGTAAACTACATGGTAATGTAAAAGTTGTATTTTTAGTGATCCAATTCGTAATATAGTACATTTATCATCATTTGGTTTTAATCCAGAGATGTTAGAAAAAGTATCTAGATCCTCTATGAGGCTGTGACAGGATCCAAGTTGTGGATTTAAAAGAGAACGTTTTTCAGGCAGCGCACAATGGCACAATTTTTTCAAGCCCTTGATTTCTAATCCCTTGATATTATTGTTGGATCTGATTTTTATAGCTATGGCCATGATAAATAGATGTGCCGACAGCGGAGAACCTTGTTTTACTCCTTTTGAGAAGCATCCATTATTTACTATTTTACACCTAGGGTTATTATACATAACATTAACCCATTGTAAAAGAGATTCTCCAAAATGTAAACATTCCAGGCATTTATGTCAATTCCAGTCGTGCTTTAGCCTTTTCAAAGTCAGCTATGAATACCAGGCCTAGTTTACCAGATTTTTCATAGTGTTCTATAGTTTTTAGTACTTGTCTTAAACTATCTTCAATGTATCATCTATGTAAAAAAAAAACTGTCTGATTAGGATGAATAATATCAGACAACACCGTTTGATAGAATTTTTGCATCACAACACTGAAGTGTAAGGGGCCTCCAATTTTTTAAATGGACTGGATCTTTATATTTACCACTTGGGTCCTGTTTCAGTAATAATGAAATCAGAACTACTTGTTGAGTATCTGGTAATCTACAATTTTTATAGGAGTGGTTAAAACATGCTAATAACAGTCCTCTGAGTACATCAAAAAAGGTTTGGTATACCTCAACTGATATGCCACCCAGCCCTGGAGTTTTCCCGTACTTAAAGGCTTTAATTGCATCAAGAAGTTCCTCAACTGTAATTTAGCCTTAACATGAGTCTGTACAGCTGTTAATTTTACATTATTAATAGGAAAAACTCCTTACAATTAACATTGTTTAGTGGATGATGGAGGAGACTGAAACAAAAATATATGCTTAAAGTACTTTGCTTCCTCTTTCAAAATATTGTTTGGTGAATTTGTAAATTATTTTTGGTTAAAAAAGTGCATTTTCCCCCATATTCCATACAGTTTGCTTTATTTTTTACAACATATTACACTTGATCTTCTTGAATAAGTTCATTCATTAATTTTTGTTTTTCCTGTAATGTATTCTGTGCCTCTATGGTACAGTTTGTATTGCTATCTATCTGTATTGTTAGTCCCTCTATTTCCTTTGTTCATTTGAACTCTTTTGACCAAAATTGCTTTTGTTTTAAAGATGAGTATTGCATTGCATGGCCTCTAAAGGCACATTTAAAAGTGTCCCATACAATAAGGTAATCTGCTGTACCTATTGTATGTAGTAGAAAGTCGGTTATAAATTACTCTGTCCTGGTTAAAAACAAGTTGTCATCCAATAGGCGTTGATTACATTTCAATATCCTCACCAAAATGGAAATTCTGTCAGAGTAATGTACAGTGCCTTGCGAAAGTATTCGGCCCCCTTGAACTTTGCGACCTTTTGCCACATTTCAGGCTTCAAACATAAAGATATACAACTGTATTTTTTGGTGAAGAATCAACAACAAGTGGGACACAATCATGAAGTGGAACGACATTTATTGGATATTTCAAACTTTTTTCAAAAATCAAAAACTGAAAAATTGGGCGTGCAAAATTATTCAGCCCCTTTACTTTCAGTGCAGCAAACTCTCTCCAGAAGTTCAGTGAGGATCTCTGAATGATCCAATGTTGACCTAAATGACTAATGATGATAAATACAATCCACCTGTGTGTAATCAAGTCTCCGTATAAATGCACCTGCACTGTGATAGTCTCAGAGGTCCGTTAAAAGCGCAGAGAGCATCATGAAGAACAAGGAACACACCAGGCAGGTCCGAGATACTGTTGTGAAGAAGTTTAAAGCCGGATTTGGATACAAAAAGATTTCCCCCCCCCCCCCCCACAACTTCATCTAAAATAGTTGAATGAGTTTTTTGTAAACAATAGATATTATATTCATTCTCTTTTAGCCAGGTAAATACTGATCGGTGCCACACACAGAACAGAAGCAGATTAACTGCCAAAAAGCATTTCCCACACACTCACCTCGATTGTATGCAGTTATTAAAAATGTGTATCTATAAAAAAATCTTGAATTTCTTAATTTATTTGCACAAATAACGAATAATATGCGTAATAATGTTGGTAGTTCATACGAAGGATTGTTATCTGTAACCAGGATTGACATTACGATTTTTTTAGCAAGCAATCATTATTTTGGCCAACAATTATTGTGATTCCTGGTCTGGAGTAAGCAGAACGTCCAGAGCAGCCAACTCATAGAGGTAGAAATGTTAATCCAAATGGAGGTTAGTGATCGCAGTTCTACCGTGGCACATTAGCTAGATGATAGGTCAATGACATTACGCACATGGTTAATTGATAGTAGGAGGAGTGACGGCATTGTGCTGTTGATTATGAACATAACAATAAAGTTCCTGCTGTGCAATGATAAAGAAGAATGTGAATATGTTTTACTACTGAGCAAAGTTAAGGTAAGATGGGTCATTCAGACCAGCCTTACTGATTCAACTTTTTTTAAACTCCATTAGAACGAGGAGGGAAGCAGGGTGGTAGCTCCACCCCTTTCTCTTTGCAAGGTTCGGGCAAATCCACTCCCCTTCCCAAATTCGAATGATGCAAGTAAATGCAACATTTTGATTTGCCCAAATGATCAGTGAGGAAAACTCAGGGGACTGGAACAACATTTCTTGTTAGGCATCGCATCCCACAGTGTTGATAGATGCTATGATACCATTTATGTGATATGCACCTGTCCGTGAGTGACTATCATCAAAGTGATATTTCTCAAGTATTTACAATGACTAATGGAGGAATATTTCACACGTTGATATAGTTAGCATACCCCAAAGAGGAGAAATGCCATTATAATAACATAATATTATATATTCAAATATACAGTAGGTACACGGAGTATACCAAACATTAGGAACACCTTCCTAATATTGAGTTGTACACCCGCTTTTGCCCTCAAAACATCCTCAGTTCGTCGGGGCATGGACACTACAAGGTGTCGAAAGTGTTCCACAGGGACGCTGGTCCGTGTTGACTCCAAAGCTTCCCACAGTTGTGTCAAGTTGGCTGGATGTCATTTGGATGGTGGACCATTATTGATTCACACAAGAAACTGTTCAGCAGGAAAAACCGAGCACAGTTGAAGTTCTTGACACAAACCGGTGTGCCTGGCCCCTACTACCATAATCCGTTCAAAAGCACTAAAATATTTTCTCTCGTCCATTCACCTTTTGAATGGCACACATACACAATCCATGGCTCAATTGTTTCAAGATGTCAAAATCCTTCTTTAACCCGTCTCCTCCCCTTCATCTACACTGAATTAAGTGAATTTAACAAGTGACAATAAGGTATCAGAACTTCCGCCCGGTCAGTCTAAGTCATGGAAAGAGCAGGTCTTCTTAATGTTTTGTATACTCAGTGTATATGGCCTCTGCATTATAATAACAGACCTCCACTCTCTTTCTATTAGCAGAAACCACACAGTGGACGAGTGGGAGCTTCCTTTGGAAAACGTGAACAGAATAATTTCCCCTGTCTCTCCCCACTCTGTGCTTTCCATTTCCTATGGGTGTTTTGGTAGTGGGAAGCCTGCTCATATTTGGAGCTGTTTTTTTCTGCATGCCAGCCCACTAACAATGGCCCATCGTTCGTGTGGAAAGAAAAGCATCTTAACTCTTGGCAAATTGCCATTATTATTCAACCCATTTTGGCCTTTATTTTTTGGCAGACCCTATTCCTGTGTCTGGTAGCCTACTGTTAAAAAACCTAGATGACAGACAAACTATAACTGTATGGCGTAAATGGCTTGAAACAAATCAAAAGGTTTGAAATTCAGTCACGATGTAATGTCATGTGTAAATAGAATGTGCAAATGCAAATTTTGATACAAACCGGAGTAAACTTGGCAACCGATAGTGAGTTGGCATCGGGCAGCCGTCCACACCCATCATCAGAAGCCATGGACCTAAAAACCATCTGTTTTCCAAATCAAAATCCACAATAGTTTATACAGTAGAAGTCAAAGTTTTGGACATACCTACTCATTTAAGGGATTTTCTTTAGTTTTAATAAATGTTCTACATTGCAGAATAATAGTGAAGACATCAAAACTATGAAATAACACATATGGAATCATGTAGTAAAAGTAAAAGTGTTAAACAAATCTAAATCAATTTTATATTTGAGATTCTTCAAAGTAGCCACCCTTGCCTTGATGACAGCTTTGCGCACTCTTGGCATTCTCTCAACAAGCTTCATGAGGTTGTCACCTGGAATGCATTTCAATTAACAGTTGTGAATTGTTAAAAGTTAATTTGTGGAATTTCTTTCCTCCTTAATGCGTTTGAGCCAATCAGTTGTGTTGTGACAAGGTAGGGTTGGTATACAGAAGATAGCCCTATCTGGTAAAAGACCAAGTCCATATTATGGCAAGAACAGCTCAAATAAGCAAAGAGAAACGACAGTCCATCATTACTTTAAGACAAAGGTCAGTCAATCAGGAACATTTCAAGAACTTTGAAAGTTTCTTCAAGTGCAGTTGCAAAAACCATCAAGCGGTATGATGAAACTGGCTCTCATGAGGACTGCCACAGGAAAAGAAGACCTAGAGTTACCTCTGCTGCAGTAGATAAGTTCCTTAGATTTACTAGCTTCAGAAATTGCAGCCCAAATAAATGTTTCACAGATTTCAAGTAACAGACACATGTCAACATCAACTGTTCAGAGGAGACTGCATGAATCAGGCCTTCATGGTCGAATTGCTGCAAAGAAACCACTACTAAACGACACCAATAATAATAAGAGATTTGCTTGGGCCAAGAAAAACGAGCATTAGACCAGTAGAAATCTGTCCTTTGGTCTGATGAGTCCAAATTGTTAATATTTGGTTCCAACCACCCTGTCCTTGTGAACGGATGATCTCCAAATGTGTGGTTCCCACCGTGAAGCATGAAGGAGGTGTAATGGTGTGGGGGTGCTTTTCTGGCACACTTAAACAGCATGGCTACCAAAGCATTCTTCAGCAATACGCCATCCCATCTGGTTTGCGCTTAGCGAGACTATCATTTATTTTTCAACAGAACAATGACCCAACACACTTCCAGGCTGTGTAAGGGCTATTTGACCAAGAAGGAGAGTGATGGAGTGCTGCATCAGATGACCTGGCCTCCACAGCCACCCTACCTCAACTCAATTGACATAGTTTGGGATGAGTTGGACTGTAGAGTGAAGGAAAAGCAGCCATCAAGTGCATAGCATAAGTGGGAAATCCTTCAAGAGTGTTGGAAAAGCATTCCAGGTGAAGCTGGTTGAGAGAATGCAGAGAGTGTGCAAAACTGTCATTAAGGCAAAGGGTGGCTACTTTGAAGAATCTTAAATCTTAAATATATTTGTTTAACCCTTTTTTGGTTACTACATGATTCCAAATGTGTTATTTCATAGCTTTGATGTCTTCACTCTTATTCTACAATGTAGAAAATAGTAAAAATAAAGAAAATCCCTGGAATGAGTAGGTGTGTCCAAAAAAAACAAAAAAAATTGTTGTTAAATTGAACCTTAATTTAACTAGGCAAGTCAGTTAAGAACAAATTCTTATTTATAATGACAGCCTAGGAACAGTGGGTTAACTGCCTTATGCACAACTAAATCTGCAGAACTACCGATTTTTACATTGTCAGATTAGGGATTCAATCTAGCAACCTTTTGGTTACTGGCCCAACACTCAATCGCTAGGCTACCTGCCGCCCTTTTGACTGGTACTGTATGTAAAAACACTGTTCAAATCAAATCAAATCAAATCAAATCAAATTTTATTTGTCACATACACATGGTTAGCAGATGTTAATGCGAGTGTAGCGAAATGCTTGTGCTTCTAGTTCCGACAATGCAGTAATAACAAGTAATCCAACTAACAATTCCAAAACTACTGTCTTGTACACAGTGTAAGGGGATAAAGAATATGTACATAAGGATATATGAATGAGTGATGGTACAGAGCAGCATAGGCAAGATACAGTAGATGGTATCGGGTACAGTATGTACAAATGAGTTGAGTATGTAAACAAAGTGGCATAGTATAGTATAAAGTGGCTAGTGATACATGTATTACATAAGGATACCGTCGATGATATAGAGTACAGTATATACGTATGCATATGAGATGAATAATGTAGGGTAAGTAACATTTATATAAGGTAGCATTGTTTAAAGTGGCTAGTGATATATTTACATCATTTCCCATCAATTCCCATTATTAAAGTGGCTGGAGTTGAGTCAGTGTCAGTGTGTTGGCAGCAGCCACTCAGTGTTAGTGGTGGCTGTTTAACAGTCTGATGGCCTTGAGATAGAAGCTGTTTTTCAGTCTCTCGGTCCCAGCTTTGATGCACCTGTACTGACCTCGCCTTCTGGATGATAGCGGGGTGAACAGGCAGTGGCTCGGGTGGTTGATGTCCTTGATGATCTTTATGGCCTTCCTGTGACATCGGGTGGTGTAGGTGTCCTGGAGGGCAGGTAGTTTGCCCCCGGTGATGCGTTGTGCAGACCTCACTACCCTCTGGAGAGCCTTACGGTTGAGGGCGGTGCAGTTGCCATACCAGGCGGTGATACAGCCCGCCAGGATGCTCTCGATTGTGCATCTGTAGAAGTTTGTGAGTGCTTTTGGTGACAAGCCGAATTTCTTCAGCCTCCTGAGGTTGAAGAGGCGCTGCTGCGCCTTCTTCACGATGCTGTCTGTGTGAGTGGACCAATTCAGTTTGTCTGTGATGTGTATGCCGAGGAACTTAAAACTTGCTACCCTCTCCACTACTGTTCCATCGATGTGGATAGGGGGGTGTTCCCTCTGCTGTTTCCTGAAGTCCACAATCATCTCCTTAGTTTTGTTGACGTTGAGTGTGAGGTTATTTTCCTGACACCACACTCCGAGGGCCCTCACCTCCTCCCTGTAGGCCGTCTCATCGTTGTTGGTAATCAAGCCTACCACTGTTGTGTCGTCCGCAAACTTGATGATTGAGTTGGAGGCGTGCGTGGCCACGCAGTCGTGGGTGAACAGGGAGTACAGGAGAGGGCTCAGAACGCACCCTTGTGGGGCCCCAGTGTTGAGGATCAGTGGGGAGGAGATGTTGTTGCCTACCCTCACCACCTGGGGGCGGCCCGTCAGGAAGTCCAGTACCCAGTTGCACAGGGCGGGGTCGAGACCCAGGGTCTCGAGCTTGATGACGAGCTTGGAGGGTACTATGGTGTTGAATGCCGAGCTGTAGTCGATGAACAGCATTCTCACATAGGTATTCCTCTTGTCCAGATGGGTTAGGGCAGTGTGCAGTGTGGTTGAGATTGCATCGTCTGTGGACCTATTTGGGCGGTAAGCAAATTGGAGTGGGTCTAGGGTGTCAGGTAGGGTGGAGGTGATATGGTCCTTGACTAGTCTCTCAAAGCACTTCATGATGACGGATGTGAGTGCTACGGGGCGGTAGTCATTTAGCTCAGTTACCTTAGCTTTCTTGGGAACAGGAACAATGGTGGCCCTCTTGAAGCATGTGGGAACAGCAGACTGGTATAGGGATTGATTGAATATGTCCGTAAACACACCGGCCAGCTGGTCTGCGCATGCTCTGAGGGCGCGGCTGGGTATGCCATCTGGGCCTGCAGCCTTGCGAGGGTTAACACGTTTAAATGTCTTACTCACCTCGGCTGCAGTGAAGGAGAGACCGCATGTTTTCGTTGCAGGCCGTGTCAGTGGCACTGTATTGTCCTCAAAGCGGGCAAAAAAGTTATTTAGTCTGCCTGGGAGCAAGACATCCTGGTCCGTGACTGGGCTGGATTTCTTCCTGTAGTCCGTGATTGACTGTAGACCCTGCCACATGCCTCTTGTGTCTGAGCCGTTGAATTGAGATTCTACTTTGTCTCTGTACTGACGCTTAGCTTGTTTGATAGCCTTGCGGAGGGAATAGCTGCACTGTTTGTATTCGGTCATGTTACCAGACACCTTGCCCTGATTAAAAGCAGTGGTTCGCGCTTTCAGTTTCACACGAATGCTGCCATCAATCCACGGTTTCTGGTTAGGGAATGTTTTAATCGTTGCTATGGGAACGACATCTTCAACGCACGTTCTAATGAACTCGCACACCGAATCAGCGTATTCGTCAATGTTGTTATCTGACGCAATACGAAACATCTCCCAGTCCACGTGATGGAAGCAGTCTTGGAGTGTGGAGTCAGCTTGGTCGGACCAGCGTTGGACAGACCTCAGCGTGGGAGCCTCTTGTTTTAGTTTCTGTCTGTAGGCAGGGATCAACAAAATGGAGTCGTGGTCAGCTTTTCCGAAAGGGGGGCGGGGCAGGGCCTTATATGCGTCGCGGAAGTTAGAGTAACAATGGTCCAAGGTCTTTCCTCGCCTGGTTGCGCAATCGATATGCTGATAAAATTTGGGGAGTCTTGTTTTCAGATTAGCCTTGTTAAAATCCCCAGCTACAATGAATGCAGCCTCCGGATAAATTGTTTCCAGTTTGCAGAGAGTTAAATAAAGTTAGTTCAGAGCCATCGATGTGTCTGCTTGGGGGGGGATATATACGGCTGTGATTATAATCGAAGAGAATTCTCTTGGTAGATAATGCGGTCTACATTTGATTGTGAGGAATTCTAAATCAGGTGAACAGAAGGATTTGAGTTCCTGTATGTTTCTTTCATCACACCATGTCACGTTGGCCATGAGGCATACGCCCCCGCCCCTCTTCTTACCAGAAAGATGTTTGTTTCTGTCTGCGCGATGTGTGGAGAAACCCGTTGGCTGCACCGCTTCGGATAGCGTCTCTCCAGTGAGCCATGTTTCAGTGAAGCAAAGGACGTTACAGTCTCTGATGTCCCTCTGGAATGCTACCCTTGCTCGGATTTCATCAACCTTGTTGTCAAGAGACTGGACATTGGCAAGAAGAATGCTAGGGAGTGGTGCGCGCTGTGCCCGTCTCCGGAGTCTGACCAGAAGACCGCCTCGTTTCCCTCTCTTTCGGAGTCGTTTTTTTGGGTCGCTGCATAGGATCCACTCCGTTGTCCTGTTTGTAAGGCAGAACACAGGATCCGCGTCGCGAAAAACATATTCTTGGTCGTACTGATGGTGAGTTGATGCTGATCTTATATTCAGTAGTTCTTCTCGACTGTATGTATTGACTACAGCTCAGCATTCAATGCCATAGTCCCCTCAAATATTGATCTCGGTTACGCAGAAGTAAAATTCTCACAAACGTTATCACTTCTCGTTTAACTTCTGGGGGGAATGACATTAACAATTGTAATTTCCATTGTGCGAAGAAAGGCAGCGAAGTCTCCTGACTCGCAATTGGAAACTCTCGGCCAAATCCCTCCCTTCCACTAATTTCTCCCGTGTTTATGATTAGTGCGAAGCAGTAAACATGGAATAAGTGAGTGAGGCTGTTTTCAACACAGCTATTTAGAATCTTAGCACCCTAGAGGTATTACAGCTTATGCTTATGAAATTAAAATAAGTGCATTTTCATATAAGTGAATCAGGCCACTGCCTGCCGTGACATGGGCCTGGATGGTGACACATCTTCAAGTTGCCTGACTGAGTACTGGGGCCTTCAGTGCAACCAGAAGCACAGGCCTTACCTGGGAGCACAGCAACAGTCTCTCTCTCACAGCCATTCTGTCAAAAAGGATTATATGTAACCACTCAAATTCATACGAAGTACTACGGGCAAAAGCACTGACTTATATTCACTTTGTCTATTTAGACCATTCTTCAGTCTGGACTGGGATATGCAGTATATTTTAGTTGACACGCCTGGGTGATGTGTCTGATATTCATGAATAAAAATGTATTCACCCTGGAAATGAGACTGATTGTAGACCTTTTTAATCATAAACTCTAAGTGCTGCCTTGATGTGGAAGTCACCACAGAAGGAAAAATATATACACAATTCAGACAAATGTGCCAAACATTCTATGAAAAAGTGTTTTTTGTAAACTGACAATTGAAAATGCAAATATTTTTATACGAAACTTTATTGCATTTGGTCACCCCCAAAATGTGGCCAAGAAAAAAAAAAGTTTTAGTTAGTTAGTTGGATGATTCTACAGGGAACTGTTTGCGGATAGCTGACAATGGGTGGCAGGTTTGTGGATGTGTTGCTCTGGAGTTCTATAGCCCAGAAGACTAACCTAGGGATAGGGGGATGGACACATGTTAGTTTTTATAAAAGTCTGGTAGACTATTACAGGTAGAGAGCATCAGTTTGAGCTAGTACATTCAATTCAACCCAACCAGTGGCCCTAAATAATATGCATTGAAATCACACAGGCAGACTGCCATAGAGAAGGAGATTTACAGAGTGCATCAAGTATACTATTACGAGTGGATCTTACTTGTCTGTGCTCTGGAGAGATCACAGGTAGATGGTCAGAGGGCTCTGGAGGTCCTTGAACCATTTTGTCTATGTAGCACTTGGAGAGAGATGGATAGAGGTGGTGAGTTTGCTTGAAATAGAGCCCTCACCCCTGACCTCCCACTGGCCAAGGGCCTCCTGCCGAACCCTCTAACCACAGTCTCTCTGACAGTGAGTTACTCCATGATTATACACGTGTATGGTGCATAGGGCTTATCCACTCATGAGTGGAGAATTAGTGCTCTTGTAATAATATCATGTAATGTAAAGCAAAACAATATCATAACTTACTGACACAGAGTGCTCCAGGGTCCTGCTGGTAGCCAGCTTTAACCTGGATGCAGATAAACGCTGACATTCTACAAGGCAAGACATTTATCTCCTTCAGGCTTGTCGTGGAAATTTCCTGTATTTATCAAATCATGTGTGCAAACCACACACAAGTCAGAGTTATCATAAAGTCCATCTTTAATTATATGAGCTCCATCACAACCCTGTGACTCTCAGATCAATTCAGTGTCTATCAATGAATTCTCTGAGAGTCCTTACACATTGCAACTGAGATCCTTTATAGCAAAGACACACATAGCCAGACAGCATTGGCTATAAATTATTGTTCAGCTTTGTCTCCTAAACTATGTTCTTATCTCGCTCTCAGGACCATAAAACAAAACCTATCAACAGGCATATATCAAATGCACCCCTCCTTGACAAGATCACAGAGACACAGTGACTGGCACACAGACATTGTGGAGCCAAGAGATAATTGATTTAAAAGATATGTTTACATATGAAGACAAGCTTGACCCCTCCCCTCTCTGCGGCCCAAGTAACTTACCCCATGACAGAGAACAGAACTGCAACCGGCCCACAGTATTATACAAAAATAGACATTCTGATGAGAAGTAACTCACAAGCATATAATGAATGTAAAACATCTTATCTAGGTTACCCAACTAATTCTGATTATTCCCCAACAGGCTCCAAAGAATCAGATGACAAACCTGCAGAGATCAACTGAATAAAATGGTACCTGCATTTAGTATTCATGTATCAGTTTGCCTAGTTCATGATTCATGTCTGTAAATGACAACAATAGAGCCGATTTAAAAATACGACATGCCATCCAAGTGAATTATGTTATGGCACCACGTCTCATCTCACTAACAATTGCTCCCTCGACTTATTCCATCATGACAACATAATGCTCCTCCTTATTTTACTGTAGTTAGCAAGCTGTTAACTTCGATGCCTGTGATTGTTGAAACCTAATTTTGCACTCAAACTGCTTCAAATATGGTGATGTTGGAATAAGAAGCGCAGGTAGTTCGCTAGCTAAGTGACGACCCTATTAATTCTATAAGTATCAACACTATTTCTTAAAGTGGGCTACATCTTTGAGTTATTGCTATAGCGAGCTGGCTATTGGGATCTAGATAACGTGAGGTAGCTAGTCAACATGCATCACTTCTGATACATGCCACAATCTTTCTTGCTTTAAATCTGACAGATATAGCTACCATAGGTAGCTAGATAATAATGGTTTATCATAATTGCAGTTTACTTAATTATCTGGCTAACTACATGTACAACTGACACCGTCTGGCTGTAAAATTCTAATGTAGCTAGCTTGACACTCACTCAGCTTGCCATGTTAGCTTACCATGCTTTTCAGGACAACTCGACATTCCTCTTGCCAATCGCGGGTGACTCCTTGCCTACTCCCGTCTCTCGGTCTTCTAGGTTCAATAGTTTATGGCTTTAGACATTCCAGTGCCTTATTGTCAAAAAGCAACCCACTCAATACACAGCCACCTGGTACAGTCAATGGCTCAGTGTTCCAAAGCTGTTCACCGGCACAGCAGCATCGCTTTAATGAAAAAATGTCCGATGTCAACAAAAAAAGTGACATATATAGATACATTTATGTACTACAAATGATTGTTTTGGGGGTGCTAATGTGAAACATTTAAGGAACATTTAAATGTGGAAAGATCAATCCGTCTTTAGTGTTTCCCTGAGGGTACAATAACTACTGTGCACATGACCCCAGTTTAAGCACCACCTTCACCTAATCCTGATTCGTCCAAATAATCAATGAAGAAAACCCAAAACGAGAAACTAATTACATAATGTAATTACATAATTCTACGTGAGCGTTGACAGATTCTCACCATTTATACGTGAATCTGTCCACCAGAATCTGTCCACTGGATCCTGGAATTCCTGACGGGAATTGCTTACTATCAAAACGGAGGCCTCTCAGGTGTGCGTGCTCCCCTCCTGAACTCCCTGTCCAACCACAACTGCTTGGCCGCACATTACTCCAACATCATCATCATGTTTACTAATGACACAACAGTGGTAGGACTGATCACGGATGACGATGAGGCAGCCTATAGGGAGGATGTCAGAGACCTGGCAGTGTGGTGCCAGGACAACATCCTCCGCCTGAATTTCAGAAAGACAAAGGAGCTGATCGTGGACTACATGAAACAAAGAAGCGAGCACGCCCCTATCCACATCAATGGGGCTGTAGTGCAGCAGGTTGAGAGCTTCAAGTTTCTCGGCGTCCACATCACCTAGGAATTAACATGGCCCATACACATCCACACAGTTGTGAAGAGGGCACGACAGTGCCTCTTCCCCCTCAGGAGGCTGAAAAGATTTGGCATGGGCCCTCAGATCCTCAAAAGGTTCTACAGCTGCCCCATTGAGTGCATGTTGACTGGCTCCATCACCGCTTTGTATGACAACTGCGAGGCACCGCAAGGCGCTACAGAAGGTGGTGAGTACAGCCCAGTATATCACTGAGGCCGAGGTCCCTGCCATCCAGGACCTTTATATCAGGCAGTGTTCGAAAAAGCCCCCCACGTCATAGACTGTTCTCTCTGCTACCGCACAGAAAGCAGTACCAGTGCACCAAGCTTCTACCCCCAAGCTATAAAACTGCTATACAAGACTGCCAAATAGCTAACCAAATGGCTACCCAGACTACCTGCATGGACCCTTTTTTGCACTAACTCTCTTGCACTGACTCGATTCACACACACTGGACTCTACCCACACACTCACACATACTTACACTGACACCCCAACACACACACGCACACACACACACACACACACACACGCACACACACACGCACACGCACACACACACGTAGCTACCTCAATTTCCTCATACCTCTGCACATCGATTCAGTACTGGTACTCCTTGTATATAGCCATGTTATTTTTACTCGTTATCGTTATTCAGTTTTCGCTGTGTATTTATCCCTTGTCACTAATTCTATTTTGTTGAAAAAGGACCCATAAATAAGCATGTCACTGTTAGTCTACAGCTTACAGTTTACAAAGCATGTAACAAATACAATTTTATTTGATCATTTAATTCTCTTTCATACTATCTCTCTTTCTGTAATTCTCCGTTCAAGTCCCTGTCGGTCTCTCTTACTCTCCCTCTCTTTACTTCTCTCTCCCTTTAAATACTTTATTTTCTGCACTTGGCTGTTCTCCCAGAACATACTGTGAATGCCAATGAGAGAGACAGAGAATCTTACGAAGTTGTGGGGAGAAAAAGACGAAAACCTTGAGAGTTTTAAATAAATAATGTCTGTCTCCAGTAAATAAGATCTGTAAAACAATCGAGGGTTTCAGATTCAGTGGATGGGGAAGCGGGTTGGTGAAAAATGTCTGCTCTGTGCCAAGCCCCAACCCAAAGGCCGTCTGGCAGCAAAGCTTAACACCCTCTTTACCGTAAACAGCCTTGAATCCTGTCGGCCATTCCAACAATGCGGCTGTCTCGGTGCCAACCCTCCTAGGCCAGAACCCTCCACCATTTATGAATATAAACCCACTTAGATGATAGTCATTGCTTGACTAATACAATGACTCTTCTTACTCATTTTTGAGTAATACAGAGAATTACACAAACAATGTTCGTCTTTAAAGAGTTTTAACAAAAAAGCTACCAGATATTCAGCTCAAAAATGATGTCAATGAGATAGGTTGGTAGTTTGTTTAAAAAATTAAGGAGGCATTTCTGGTTGAGTGTTTCTCAGAAATGTGGACTTAAGACAATAGCCTGCAACAATGAGAAAGTAACTCCACATTCTTGGCCGCCCATGCACACACTTTGGCAGAAAACACCAGCTAAAGGTTAATTTCCAGTTGATCTTTTCATCACAGAAAAGATGAGTAGACCTGTGAGATTTTTACTGTGAAAGAAAACAGAAATATTGTTAAAGACAAAAAATACTGAACACATAGGCCTAGTGACACAGAAGATGGGCCTTAATTGGTACAACATACTTATCAGTAACAATGTACTTTTAAAAAAGTGCTGATGGTACTTTTGACAGCATGCCACCCAAAATGTAATGTGTATGAAATGTTGATTTATTTTAGATTACAATAATACAGAAAGTGTACTATTTACAAGATGGCACTACTGTTCCTTGCTCCTAGCCATCTTTGCACATTTTTTTAAATATATTTGTATTTTATTTCTTGAATTATTTGCTCAGTACGTTTTTTTGCACTATTACCTACAGCCGAAAAAATAACTTTGGGATATTAGATCGGTGGTCACTCACCAGCATTTAGACCAGAAATGCGACTTTCCTGAATTGGATACTTTGTTTGTACCCCTTAAGGCATTTCCACTCATCCGAGGGGAAGCTCCAAGACGCCGCCGATGAAGAGGAATAAGGATTGGGATTTTAGTCCGACTCAGGAGGCGTGCATACCATCCACAGCTTCCGAGTATATTACTTGCTAATGTTCAATCCCTGGACATTAAAGTACACAAACTCGGGGCGAGGATCTCCTTCCAGAGAGACATCAGGGACTGTAACATACTCTGTTTGACGTAATCATGTCTCTCTCTGGATATAGTGTCCGTGTACATACATCACACAGACAAAAACTAAGGCGGAGGTGTATGTTATGTGATTAACTACTCATGGTGTGATTATGGTAGCATTCAGGAACTCAAGTCCTTTTGTTCTCCTGAACTGAAATAACTCACTTTGAAATGCTGACCATATTACCTCCCGAGAGAATTCTCGTCGGTCATCGTCACGGCCGTGTATATTCCCTTTCAAGCTGACACCGCAATGGCTCTCAAGGAACTACACTGGACTTTGTGCAATCTGGAAACTGAATGTCCTGAGGCCGCATTTCTTGTAAATGGGGACTTTAATACAGCAAATCTGAGGAAAATGCTACCAAAGTTTTATCAACACATTGCCTGCGCTACACAATAATTCTTAACCTCCCCTGCCCTCCGTTGGGCAAATCGGATCACACCTCTATTCTGCTCCTCCATTTATATAGGCAGAAACTTGAACAGGAATTACCCGTGTTAAGGACTATTCAACGTTGGCCTGACCAAATAGAATCTAAACATTGTTTTGATCACGCGGACTGGGATATGCCAGGTTTGTCCTTGAGAATAACATTGATGTATACACTGGCATGGAGACTGTGTTCATCAGGAACTGCATAGTGGATGTTCTTCCAACAGTGATGATACAAATTCATCCAAATAGAAAACCGTGGATAGATGGCAGCATTTGAGCAAAAGTGAAAGCATATATCACCACATTTAATCACAGCAAGGTGACTGGGAACATATACGAGTATAAAACAGTCCAGCTATTCCCTCTGTAAGACAATCAAACAAGCAAAATGTCAGTATAGAGACAAAGTGGAGTCGCAACTCAATGGCTCAGACACAAGACTTATGTAGCAGAGACTCCAGACAATCACGGATTATGAAGGGAAAACCAGTCACACCGCGGACTCCGACACCTTACTCACGGACAAGCTAAACACCTTCTTCGTCCCCTTAGATGAAAACATAGTGCTGCCACCGCCACTCAAGAGGACTGTGAGCTCTTGTTCTCCGTGGTCGACGTGAGTAAGTAATTTAATCATGTTAACCAACTCAAGCCCACCAGCCCATCCCTAGTCGCATCCTCAGAGCATGTGCAGACCAGCTGGCTGGAGTGTTTACGGACATATTCAATCTTTCCCTATCCCAGTCTGTTGTCCCCACTTGCTTCAAGATATCCACCATTGTTCCTGTACTCAAGAAAGCAAAGGTAACAGAACTAATCGCCCAGTAGCACTCACTCCTGTCATAATGAAGTGCTTTGAGAGGCTAGTTAAGATCATATCACCTCCACCTTTCCCGACACCCTACACCAGAGGTGGGACCAAGTCATTGTTTTACAGGTCATAAGTAAGTCTCAAGTCTTATAGCACTCAAGTCCCAAGTTAAATCCCAAGTCAAGACAGGCGAGTCAAGATGAGTCAAGTCTCAAGTCAAGACCGACAAGTCTCAAGTCCAAAACTTTGAGTTTCCAGTCCTAAACAAGTCATGATGTGCTCTTCGCCAAATGTAATACCTTTTCCTATTTTCAACCAGAGTAATAGTTACTATATTACTTTTACGCAAATCATGAATATATATATTTATTACTTTCCAAATAAACGTTATATTTCCATGGAAATACATGGGTAGCCATGAGAAAGACCCGCTCCCCCCTCACCCCCCCATAGCGATCGACTGTCAAGGATCGCTATGGGGCGCAATCGGCGATGTAGGCTTGTACACAGTTGCCCAACCTTAACACACACCCCCCCCCCCTCTCCCCTCTGTGTGTGGTTACAGTAGGCTAACATATGTCAATGGTTTTAGGAACAGCAGTAACATAAGGCAGGATTTAGGCTACCAACTGCCTAGCCAGTAGCTCGATCATGGGTGCAATGATCACGTTTCCGCACTGACAGACTGTGTGGGAACTCATTGATTTAACCTTACGTTAACCTACATGCTACAATAGCAAAGTAATAAATTGTAAAGATATATCAGAATTCCAGTCATTCCAATAAATGTTAGGCAAGTCACTTAAAACTTGTTATGGCTTGGGTGCAGTATTTCGACATCTGGATGAGAAGCGTGCCCAAAGTAAGCAGCCTGCTACTCAGGCCCAGAAGCTAGGATTTGCATATAATTGGTAGATTTGGATAGAAAACACTCTAAAGTTTCCGAAACTGTTAAAATAATGTCTGTGAGTATAACAGAACTGATATGGCAGGCGAAAACCTGAGAAATCCATCCAGGAAGTGGGATATTTTTGATGTGTGTAGTTTTCAATTGAATGCCTTTACAGTATGTGTTGGGGTAGGATCCAGATTGCACTTCCTATGGCTTCCACTAGATGTCAATAGTCTTTAGACATTGTTCCAGGCTTGTTTTCTGAAAAATTAGGAAGAAGGAGACCATTTTCTAAGTAGACTGTAGAATGAACCAGAGCTAGTTCGCGCGTGTGACTTATTGCGTGCCCTTCGTTTCTATTGAATATGCTATTGTCCGGTTGAAATATTATCAATTATTTAGACAATAGACAACCTGAAGATTAATTATAAACATTGTCTGACATGTTTTGACAAACTTTACCGGTACTATTAGGATATATTTGTCTGCATGTTGTGACCACCATTGAGCCAGTGGATTACTGAACAAAACACGCCAACAAAACGGAGTTATTGGTAAATAAAGAGGGACTTTATTGAACAAAACAAACATTTATTGTGTAACAGGGACTCTTGTGACTGCAACCATGTGAAGATCATCAAAGGTAAGTGATTAATTTTATTGCTATTTCTGACTTTTGTGACTCCTCTACTTGGCTTGAAAATGTTTGTATGCTTTTGTAAGCGGGGCGCTGTCCTCAGATAATCGCACGGTATGCTTTCGCTGTAAAGCCTTTTTGAAATCTGACACAGTGGCTGGATTAACAAGAAGTTAATCTTTCAAGCCGATGTATAACACTTTTATGAATGTTTATTATGAGTATTTCTGTATTTTGAATTTGGCGCTCTGCAATTTCACAGGATGTTGTTGAGGTGGGTCGCTAGCGGAACGCCTGTGCCAGAGAGGTTTTAAAAACAAATTCTTATTTACAATGACGGCCTAGCCCAGCCAAACCCTAACCTGGACGACACTGGGTCAATTGTGCGCCATCCTTTGGGACTCCCAATCACAGCCAGTTGTGATACAGCCTGGAATCGAACCAGGATCTGTAGTGACACCTCTAGCACTGAGATGCAAGCGCCTTCGACCGCTGCACCACTCAGGAAGTATAGATTAGCCAAATTGTTTTACCTGAGCATAACCCCAAAACTAAGCACTTATTAGTCAGCCCTACTCTGTTGTTTATGATTTTGTTGCCATGGAGGACTGATTGGGCTCATTGATTCAAGTTGAAAATGAAATGCTATGCATTTAAATGTGTTCCACCTGAGCTAGTCTGACCACTATGATGACACACCAAATGTGTTTGATGGATCGCGGGAGCAGGAATAGGCTTTTGTAGGCTACAGTCCAAGCTATGTCTTCCAATTGTGCGACTGCTGTCGGCATCCCAAGATTATCCAATTTAAACAAATACTTGGAGGTAAGGATGACAGCAGTTGTGTAGTCTACGGGGGTAAGGATACAGAAATACTCATAATAAACATTCATAAAAGTGTTATACATCGGCTTGAAAGATTAACTTCTTGTTAATCCAGCCACTATGTAAGTCAGAAACTAACAAATTCTTATTTACAATGACAGCCTAGGAACAGTGGGCTAATTCCCTTGTTCACTGGGAGAACGACAGATTTTTACCTTGTCGGCTCAGGGATTGATCTAACAACCTTGCGGTTACTGACCCAACGCTCTAACCACTAGGCTACCTGCCACCCAGGATGCTTTGAGCACTACTGAAAAGTGCTATTTACGTACATGTGAAAAATGAATGCGCTGAATTAGCTATATGCCTGTCGTTTACCTTTTTGTTGGTGAAACATTGATATATAAGGAATGGGCCTGGAGAAATGTAACCACTGGATTTATCCACTACAGATTGCCCTTTTCAGTCTATCAAAAGTGTGTGAGTTTGAGCATGTGTCCATTAGTCCTATGGATTTTTTTTTCATCAGCATGAATTACATTGAGCAATAAAAGCTCCTCTGTTATTCCATATGCTGGGATCCTCACTATGCATCTGTTGCAAGAATGCATTTTTCACTGGCTGTCCACTGGTTTCAAAAACAATGATAAATAGACAGCTTAAACTTTTAGAATTCATACCATTGTTGGGTTCAAATACACATTTATCCACAATAACCAAATACACAGCCATCCACAACAACCACAATCCGTAAGGCGCAAATAGCTAAATGAGAAAACAGCAGGGTGATTCACATCTTTGCACTATGTAGATATCAATAGTGAGATATATCCTTACTGCCGTAGACTACACAACTGCTGTCATCCTTACCTCCAAGTATTTGTTTAAATTGGATAATCTTGGGATGCCGACAGCAGTCGCACAATTGGAAGACATAGCTTGGACTGTAGCCTACAAAAGCCTATTCCTGCTCCCGCGATCCATCAAACACATTTGGTGTGTCATCATAGCGGTCAGACTAGCTCAGGTGGAACACATTTAAATTTAGCCTTTTTCCAATGCTGATTTGAATGCCATTGAGAAAACAGAGAAGTGTCAAAGGTTTTTTCCCAATCATCCATTCTGAATTTAAAAGTAATCCACAAAGCAATCATCTAGTTTTTAATACAAAAGTATCAGTAATCTGATTACAATATTTTTGCTGGTAACGTAACGGATTACAGTTACCGGATTTTTGTAATCCCTTACATTTAATGGATTACATGTAATCTGTTACTCCCCAACTGTCACACCCTGGTCTTAGTTATCTTTGTTTTCTTTATTATTTTGGTTAGGTCAGGGTGTGACATGGGGGATTTATGTGTTTTGCCTGGTCTAGGGGATTTGTATGTTTATGGGGTGTTTCCTAATCTAGGTGTAAGTCTATGGTTGCCTAGATTGGTTCTCAATTAGAGGCAGGTGTTTATCATTGTCTCTGATTGGGAACCATATTTAGGCAGCCATGTTCTTTGGGTATTTTGTGGGTGGTTGTCTTCTGTCTTTGTACCAGATAGGACTGTTTTGGTTTTCACATGTATTATTTTGTAGTGTTTTTGTTTATTATCTATATTAAAGATGTTGAACACTAACCATGCTGCATTTTGGTCCTCCTCTCCTTCAGCGGAAGAAAACTGTTACACCAACCCTGCACTGCACACTGCTCTATCCCATCTGGACAAGAGGAATACCTACAGTAAGGGTCAAAAGTTTGGACTCATTCCAGGGTTTTACTTTATTTTTACTATTTTCTACATTGTATAATAGTGACGACATCTAAACTATGAAATAATACACATGGAATCATGCAGTAAACAAATCAAAATATATTTGAGATTCTTTAATGTAGCCACAGTTTTGCATGCTCTTGGCATCAGTGGTGGAAAAAGTACCCAATGGTCATACTTAAATAAAAGTAAAGATACCTTATTAGAAAATGACTCAAGTTAAAAGTATCAAAAGTTTAAGTATACATCATTTAATATTCGTTAAGCAAACCAGGCGGCATGATTTTATTATTATTACATTTAGATGGCCAGGGGCACACTCAGACATTTACAAACTAAGCATTGGTTTTTAGTGAGTCTGCCAAATCGGAGGCATTAGGGATGATGTGTGTGTGTGTGTGTGTGAATTAGGCACTTTTCCTGTCCTGCTAAGAATTCAAAATCTAAGTCATACTTTTGGGAGTCAGGGAAAATGTAAGGAGTAAAAAGTACATTTTCTTTAGGAATGTAGAGAAGTAAAAGTTGTCAACAATATAAGTAGTAAAGTACAGATACCCCAAAAATGACTTAGGTAGTATTTTTATTTAAGTACTTTCCACCACTGCTTGGCATTAACTCGACCAGCTTCATGAGATGGTCACCTGGAATGGAGGTGTGCCTTGTTTGAAAGTTAATTTGTTGAATTTCTTTCCTTCTAATGTATTTGAGCCAATCAGTTGTGTTGTGACAAGGCAAGGGTGGTATACAGAAAATAGTCCTATTTGGTAAAAGACCATGTCCATATTATGTCAAGAACAGCTGAAATAAGCAAAGAAACTACACTCCATTATTATTTTAAGACATGAAGGTCAGTCAATTCAGATAATTTCAAGAACTTTGAAAGTTTCTTCAAGTGCAGTCGCAAAAATATTCAAGCGCTACGATGAAACTGGCTCTCCTGAGGACCGCTGCAGAAAAGGAGGACCCAGTGTTACCTCTGCTGCAGAGGATAAGTTATAAGAGTTACCAGCCTCAGAAATTAAATGATTCAGGCCTTCATGGTGAATTGCTGTAAAGAAACCACTAAAGCACACCAATAAGATGAGGAGACTTGCTTGGGCCAAAAAACAAAAGCAATGGACATTAGACTGGTGGAAATCTGTCCTCTGATCTGATGAGTCCAAATTTGAGATTTTTGGTGTCTTTCTGAGATGCAGAGTAGGTGAACGGATGATCTCCGCATGTGTGGTTCCCACCATGAAGCGGTGGGGGAGGAGGTGTGATAGTGTGTGGGTGCTTTGCTGGTGACACTGTCAGTGATTTATTTAGAATTCAAGACACACTTAACCAGCATGGCTACCAAAGTATTCTGCAGCGTTACGCCATCCCATCTCGTTAGCACCTAGTGGGACTATCATTTCCAGGCTGTCTAAGGCTTATTTGACCAAGAAGGAGCGTGATGGTGCTGCATCAGATGACCTAGCCTCCACAATCACCTTACTTCAACCCAATTGAGATAGTTCAGAATGAGTTGGACTGCAGAGTGAAGGAAGAGCAGCCAACAACTGCTCAGCATATATGGGAACTCCTTCAAGAATGGAAAAGCATTCCAGATGAAGCTGGTTGAGAGAATGCCAAGCGTGTGCAAAGCTGTCATCGAGGCAAAGGGTGGCTACTTTGAAGAATCTGAAATATATATATATATAAAATATATTTTGATTTGTTTAACACTTTTTTGATTACTACATGATTCCATATGTGTAATTTCATAGTTTGATGTCATCACTATTATTATACAATGTAGAAAATATATATATATATTTTTTGAAAAAGGTGAGCAAGTGTGTCCAAACTTTTAACTGGTACTGTATGTAAAAATGCTGCTCAGCTTTTAACACCATTGTGCAATCCAAGCTCATCACTAAGCTCGGAAACCCGCCCTGTGCAACTGGATCCTGGGCTTCCTGAAGGGCAAGGTAGGAAACCACACCTACTGTCACGTCCTGACCATAGAGAGCTGTGTATTCTCTATGTTGGTTGGGGCGTGACAGTGACTAGGGTGGGTTATCTAGGTAAATTATAATCTATGTTGGCCTGGTATGGTTCCCAATCAGAGGCAGCTGTTTGTCTCCGATTGGGGAACATATTTAGGTAGCCATTTCCCCATTGTGCTTTGTGGGATCTTGACTATGGATAGTTGCTTGTTAGAACTATTGTTAGCTTCATGTTTTGTTTGAGATTATTGTTTTGTTTTGCTGTGAGTTTCACTTAGTAATCAAAGATGTGGAACCCAGATCACGCTGCGCTTTGGTCCACTTATTATGACGATCGTGACACCTACGCCCTACAATGTTGGTTCTCAGCCACTTCCTTTACTCCCTGTTCACCCATGACTGAGTGGCCATGCACGTCTCTAACTCAATTATTAAGTTTGCAGACAACACAATAGTAATATGCCTGATTATCAATAATGACAAGACTACAGGGAGGAGGTGAAGGCCCTGGCTGAGTGTTGCCAGGAAAATAACCTCTCTCAATATCAACATAACAAATAAACTGATTGTGGACTTCAGGAGACAGCAGACATCCCCATCCACACTGCGTGCAGTTCATTGACAACCTGAAATGGTTTAGCCACATAGACCGTGTAGGGAGACTAAAGAAATTTGTCTTGGGCCCTCACAAACTTCTACAGATGCACCATTAAGATCATCCTGTCAGACTGTATCACCTCCTGGTACGGCAACTGCACCATCCTCAAACCACAGGGCTCTCCAGAGGGTTGTGTTGTCAGCCTAACACATCACCTAGGGCACACTACCGGCCCTCCAGGACATCTACAGCACCCAGTGTCACAGGAAGGCCAAGAAGATCACCAAGGACCTCAGCCACTAGAGCTACGGCCTGTTAATCCGTTACCAATCTAGAAGGCAGAGACAGTACAGTTGCATTAAAGCTGGACCCGAGAGTCTCTGTTTCTATCTCCAGGCCATCAGTCACCACTAGTCTGCTTCCGCTCAGTACCCGGCCCTGAAATTTAGTCACTGTTACTAGCCGGCTTCCACACGGTATTCAATCCTGCACCTTAAAGACTGCTGTCCTATATACGGTACATAGTCAATTAACATTTTTCACTGTAATAATTGAACACTAGTCACTTACATTTTTTTACTTGCTCTTATAACCACTTCATATATGGGTGCCTTTGGAAAGTATTCAGCCCCCCCCCCCATTTATTCCCCCCCCCCCCCCCCCCATCAATCTACACACAATACCCCAAAATGACAAATCAAAAATATCACATTTACATAAGTATTCAGACCCTTTGTTGAAGCACCTTTGGCAGCAATTACTGCCTCGAGATTTTCAGTAAGGATCTTTCTGTACTTTGCTCTGTTCATCTTTTCCTCGATCCTGACTAGTCTCCCAGTCAATGCCGCTATAAAACATCCCCACAGCATGATGCTGCCACCACCACGCTTCGCCGTAGCGTGGTGCCAGGTTTCCTCCAGGCGTGACGCTTGGCATTTAGACTAATGAGTTCATCAGACTAGACAATCTTGTTTCTCATGGCCTGAGAGTCATTTAGGTGCCAATGCCCTTCTCCCCCGATTGGTCAATTTGGCCATTAGGCCAGCTCTTGGAAGAGTCTTGGTGGTTCCAAACATCTTCCATTTAAGAATAATGGAGGCCATTGTGTTTCTGGGGACCTTCAGTGCAGCAAACATTCTTTAGTACCCTTCCCAAGATCTGTGCCCTTGACAAGATCCCTTCCCAAAAGCATGTCTCTGAGCTCCACGGACAATTCCGTCAGACATGGTGGACCATTCTTGATACACATGGAAAACTGTTGAGTATGAAAAACCCAGGTCTTGCAGGTCTTGACACACTCAATCCGGTGTACCTGCCACCTACTAACATACCCGGTTCAAAGGCACTTAAATATTTTGTCTTGCCCATTCAATCTCTGAATGGCACATATACACAATCCAAGTCTCAATTCTCTCAAGGCTTGAGAATCCTTCTTTAACCGGTCTCCTACCCTTCATCCACACTGATTTGAAGTGGATTTAACAAGTGACATCAATAAGGGATCATAGCTTTCACCTGGATTTATCTGGTCAGTCTATGTCGCTGTTTTGTACTCTCAGGGTATATTTATATTCCGCACTCTGACATTGCTCATTCTAATATTTTCATATTTCTTAATTCCTTTCTTAAAATGTTGAGAATTTGAGTGTATTGTTTTATATTTTTAGATACTTTTGTGTAGATACTGTATGTGGACACGCTTCAAATTACTGGATTCGGCTATTTTAGCCGCACACGTTGCTGACAGGTGTATAGAGTCGAGCACACAGCCATGCAATCTCCATAGACAAACATTGGCAGTAGAATGACCTTACTGAAGAGCTCAGTAACTTTAACGTGGCACCATCATAGGATGCCATCTTTCCAACAAGTCAATTTCTGCGCTGCTAGAGCTGCCCCTGTCAACTGTAAGTGTTGTTATTATGAAGCGGAAACCTCTAGGAGCAACAATGGCTCAGCCACGAAGTGGTAGGCCACACAAGCTCATAGAATGGGACCACTGAGTGCTGAAGCACGTAGCGAGTAAAAATCGTCTGTCCTCAGTTGCAAAACTCACTACCGAGTTTCAAACTCTCTTGAAAGCAACATCAGCACAATAACTGTTTGTCGGGAGCTTCATGAAATGGGTTCCCATGGCTAAGCAGCCGCAACAAGCCTAAGATCAACATGCGCGATGCCAAGCATCGGCTGGAATGTTGTAAAGCTCGCCGCCATTGGACTCGGGTGCAGTGGAAACGCGTTCTCTGGAGTGATGAATCACGGTTCACCATCTGGCAGTCTGACGGACGAATCTAAGTTTGGTGGATGCCACGAGAACGCTTCCTGCCATAATGCATCGTGCCAACTGTAAAGTTTGGTGGAAGAGGAATAATATGTCTCGCCCTGATCTGTTTCACCTGTGCTTGTGATTGTCTCCACCCCCTCCAGGTATCGTCCATTTTCCCTGTGTATTTATTATTGTGTTCTGTTTGTCTGTTGCCAGTTCGTCTTGTTTGTCAAGTCAACCAGCATTTTTCTCAGCTCCTGCTTTTCCCCAGTCTCTCTTTTTCTCACCCTCCTGGTTTTGACCTTTGCCTTTCCGGACTCTGAGCCCACCTGCCTGACCACTCTGTCTGCCCCTGAGCTTGCCTGCCATCCTGTATCGTTGCCCCTACTCTGGATTACCGACCTCTACCTGACCTGAGCCTGCCTGGCATCCAGGCCATGGCCGAATATCACAACCTGGTTTTGGACGTATTGCGGGAGAAATTCCGTGGGCTGCTTACTAGCCAGCCTACCACAACGGTAACCTCCCAGCCCCTTAATAACCCGGCTGGTAGCAGCTCCATCACCCTGGTTTCCAGGGAACCCGCTTACCTCCCCAGAGTGCTACGAAGGATATTCTCGTTTTCGAGCTGCAGCCTTCCCCGTTCCCCTCGGACTGCTCGGGGATAGCGTACATAATTACACTGATTTCCAGGACGGCACTCGCCAGGGACACGGCAGCGTGGGAGCAACAATCCACCATCTGCTGCAGAGGTGAGCGGGTGGCAGAGGTGAGAAAAGTTTGAGGCTCCGGTGTCCGGGAGAGGGGTTACTCCAGCTTCGGCAGGTCTCCCTCAGTGTGGAAGAATAGCGCACACGCTAGCCGTGCAGGGTGCCTGGAACCCAGAAGCACTGTTCAACACATTCCTGTATGGACTATCGGAGGAAGTAAAGGACAAGCTTGCAGCCCGGGAACCACCAATGGATCTCGACTCACTCATCGCTTTGAACATAGGAGGGAGAAGAGGTCTGATTGCGGTCTCAATCGTTCACTTAAGGATCCCACCTTGTATCTGATGGACTCCGGAAGTCCCCGGCATCTACGTCCCTGAGAGGATCCTAGCTTACCCAAGTTCCTCCAAGAGCTTCCAAAGATGGCCGATTTACCTCTTCCCAAGCCGATTCAGCTCGGCAGGGCTAGGCTATCTCGAGTCGAACGTATACGCAGACTTAACACTCTGTATTGTGGTACTGCCGGTCATTATGTGTCTACCTGTCCCTTCAAGAGACCTAGCTCATTGGTAGTAATGAGTACTCTGGTGGGTCCTAAGGACAATTTAGCTTCTCTCCCTACTTGTCCCCCTCTCCATGCCACCCTGCTGTGGGCGACCAGTCCCTCTCCAGATATTCATTGGCTCAGGGGGCCGATATAAGTCTTATGGACGTTACCCTGGCATCCAAGCTGGGCATCCCCACTCAACCTCTCTCCATTCCCATAGATGTTTGAGCGCTGTTGTCGGGGAATCACAGCGAGACAATCCAATTCCCGCTAATTGCACACTCATTGCATGAAGTCAGCAATGCCTGCCCAGGGACGTCTCCCTGTGGGCCTGGAAATTTCCCCGGACCTCTCTGCCAGCCCCGCGGAGACCAGGACCTCCGGGAGGGGTTCAGTAAGGCCCTGGCCACTTTGCTTACGCAGCACCGACCGTTATCTAAGAGGGTCAAGCCAGATGCGCTGGCATGCCGCTATAGCCCTGCGGCTACATCCCTAGAAGCCAAGACCCTTTCCCCCCGGCTCCAAGATTGTTAGCCCCTTTGCTATTTGTCCTCTATTGCCTCATATCCTCCGTATACTTCCTACCTTTTCTGTGTCTAGAATTAAAACCATGTCTCACAGCCCTTTGTCTCTGAGCCCGCCTGCTTGACCACTCTGCCTGCCCCTGAGCCTGCCTGCCGTCCTGTACCTTTGCCCCACCACTCTGGATTATCGACCCCTGCCTGATTTGACCGGTCGTTTGCCTTGACCTGCCCCGGTTGCTCTAATAAACATTGTTACTTCAACACAGTATGCACTGGGGTCTTACCTGAAATGTTATATAATGGTCTGGGGCTGTTTTTTATGGTTTGGGCTAGGACCCTTAGTTCCAATGAAGGAAAGTTGTAACACTACAGCATGAAATTACATTCTAGAGGATTCTGTGCTTCCAACTTTGCGGCAACAGCCTTTCCTGTTTCAGCATGACAATGCCCCTGTGCACAAAGTGAGGTCCATACAGAAATGGTTTGTTGAGATCAGTGTGGAAGAACTTGACTTGACTGCACAGAGCCTTGACCTCAATCCCATCAAACACCTTTGGGTTGAATTGGAACACCGACAGCGAACCAGGCCTAATCGCCTAACATCAGTGCCCGATCTCATTAATGCTCTTGTGGCTGAATGGAAGCAAGTCCCCAAAGCAACATCTATTGGGAAGCCTTTCCAGAAGAGTGGAGGGTGTTATAGCAGCCATGGGGGGGCCAACTCCATATTAATGCCCATGATTTTGTAATGAGATGTTTGAGATGTCCACATAATTTTAGTCACGCATTGTATTACTGCACTGTTGTAGCTAGGAACATAAGCATTTCACTACACCTTCGATAACATCTGCAAGATATCTGTACGCGACCAATGCAATTTGAATTGATTTGCTTTTCTACGGAATCATAAGAATAGCTGATAAGATTCAACCAGAGCTGTGCAAACACTGACAACCATAGTCAAGGTTGCTTTCGAAACTGGGGAAGATAATTCATTCCCACTCGCCCTGCCCCTGTCAGAGATTGGCAAGCCTGACATCATGCACATGCAAACTCACATCTTGGAAAGCACCTGCCATCTATTCCAAGCCAATGGGACATGCTATAGGATATTTCTAGGCCTAGCAGTGTACAGATAGTGCCTGCATCTCACAGCTCCCTCCTCCCCAAGCCCACCCAACCCATTGACCCCCCCCCCCCCCACTGAAGCAACACCTGTCACGCCAGGGGTATCAGCTCATGTCTACATTTGTATACCTTAATTTATGGGTGAACAGCTGTTGGCTGGAGTCAGTTAGCCACTCGTGACGACCCCTCACCTCCTGAGAGAGAAAGGACCTGTAACAATAAGCTCTTCACATTTCATTGTTTCATAAAATCTCACCCAGAATTTAAAGGATGCTTTTTGTGGGACTAGCATCAGTCATTCAATCAATCAACCAATCATTCAATCAAGCAATAGTTGTGAGGTCACTGTCTTCTCCTTCTCAGATCTCTGCTTGTGTCATAAATGTTCCACTAGATTTGTATGAGGCTTAAGTCAGTGATACACATACACTTATCGCAATATTAAACCAGTCTTGGTATACTAAGATGTTGTACAGTAAGACAGAACACAGTCATTGACTGACACTTGTTGCTGGTGGACTGCTGGTGGAATTCAGTACAAGACTGTAGTACGAAGAGATTACTCCTGCAATTGTGGACCTGAAGTAGATATATTTACAGGCACATTCTGTATTTTTTGACCATGTTTTGTTTCCTCTGGTGAGACAAATATTTAATTTTCTTGAATATAGATTTGTTCTAAAGGCTTGCCTTCTGAAACACCCTTGATTGTCTTAGATATTGCCACCAGGCGATAGGAGTCAATATCTATCTCTTCTTTGTTCCAATTGCACATTGACTTCATAATATGCCAATGCTGACAGGATACCTGATCAAATGCACTTAGCCCAATCTTAGATAATGCAGCTGGGGTCATCACACGTGTCCACACCGTGCAAGATATTTTGGGAACGGCTTTGGTTCCATCTGTTTAATGCTCTAAATATTGAATAAAAATGTTGGTCCCGCTTTGAGTTTCTCTCTGGGACATGTGCTGCACTTCTCAGAGCGAGACATTCCCGGAGGAGTCTTGTTAGTTCAGGTTCTTGGAAACTCGAGGACAGTGAAGTGTTTGCCCTATCGTAACCCTGGCCAGCCCGAAATCGGAATCTGGGCGACAGCTGCGGCCGAGGGAGGGAAGGAGATCAGCAAGCAGTTCTTTAAACAGAGGGTCCTAACAGGCTGGGAGCTCAGCTCACAGGTCTTGGATTCACAGCAGAACCCAATCCCCCTGGTCCATTTGCAAGATTGCCTTTCTTAGCTCCCATGCCCTGGAGACAGCACCTTGGTTTTCCAGGCAGTAGCAGCCTGATTTACACTATAGGACCGACCTTAACCACGACATTGACCTTTTCTAACACTGTTCTAGCAGCTATGGTGGATAGGTAATCAGGCCAGCCCAGAACAGCTGGACTTGGCTGGGTTTGGCTCAGTGGTGTGAACAGGGTACCAATCTTCTGTAGATTTATAGTTTCCCAACAGGGGCTGAATGAAGGGATGGAATGAAGCAAAGGAGTATAAACGCACATGAACTCCATTCATGTTCTTTTTATACAGTGAATAATGTTTGCACATTCAAACCTTTCATCTCATAACCACCTTGTTTTAGCATTATAATCCTGTTAGCAGACTGACATTTATTGGGATGAGTCGTGTCCTTGAGGCAGAACAGAGCGATTTCCAGTAGTTGGGCCCGCTGCAGAATCAAAATTGGCTATGTTTTAAAAATGTAGGACATTTCTTTTTAAATGTGAGATTAGGGTATTAGTGTTAGCAGTGTGGTTAAGGTTAGAATCATATTTTAAGGCTTTGTGGCTGTGCCAGCTAGTGACCACTCTGCAGCGCTGCCTCCAGAATCAGATTAATGATGAAAAACACTAACCTGAGCTTATCAACCTCCCCAACCCCCTTGCGTTGAGTGATGGTCGGACACTGATGTATGTCAAATCGGAACAGACGGCCATCGCCCATTTCCAACTAACAGTAACCTTCCGGACTGTGGGTGATGGTCAGCCACTGACCATTTCTGACCGATCATCTGTCCTATGTGTAGTGTACCCTATCAGAGAGTCGTGGAGTTTAGTAAGAGCTACGAATAAACACAACTTTTTAGGGGTTGCAGTAAGAGCTATGGATAAACCTAGCTCTTACTGCAACCCCTAAAATATCCATGACTCTGATTTTTGTAACACAAATGACTGCATTTCTATATATTTAAGATATTTTAAAATACTATTATCACCTTGGCGGCTGCAGGTTCATTCACCTCAGTCCATCTACAAACACATAGCCTATTAGCTATATAATTAATAATTAATAAATAATTAATAAAATCATCAACTCTTTTACATATCTCTTTTCTCAAATTATATAGTGTTCGCATTTTGTATTCCTAGGCATTACTAATCAAGCTCTGCACAAACAATGGAAAGCATAGATCATATTATCACATTCACATGAATTATTAGAATATTACTTACGATTCTGTATTAATGTCAGTGATCTCGTGGTAAAAAATAGGTGGGTAATGGGTAAACTAAACAATAAACTAACAGTGGACGATCGAGAAGACGAACAACCACTGATCTAAACGAAAAAGTATGACATTGTTAGAACTGTATTGTTAGCATTTTTATTGAATTTGAATGTAGGTCTTCAGGGAAGACAGGCCATGTGGATATGTTCACATTAAAACCTCTACAGGATCGGTGGGTCCCCCACATGACTGTTGAGCTAACGTAGGCTAATGTGATTAGCATGAGGTTGTAAGTAACAACAACATTTCCCAGGACATAGACATGTCTGATAGTGGCAGATTCAATTCTTGTTTATCTAACTGCACTGTCCAAATTACAGTAGCTATTACAGTGAAAGAATACCATGCTATTGTTGGAGGAAAGTGCACATTTATTGTCACGTGCTCCCTCTCTAGCCTCTAGATAACCTGGCTTCTCATTATGGTGTACACCTGTCACCATCGTTATCAGACTCACCTGGACTCCATCACTTCCCTGATTAACTTCCCTATGTACGGTTGAAGTCGGAAGTTTACATACACTTAGGTTGGAGTCATTAAAACTCATTTTTCAACCACTCCACAAATTTCTTGTTAACAAACTGTAGTTTTTGCAAGTCGGTTAGGACACCTACTTTGTGCATGACACAGGTCATTTTTCCAACAATTGTTTACAGACAGATTATTTAATTTATAATTCACTGTATCACAATTCCAGTGGGTCAGAAGTTTACATACACTAAGTTAACTTTAAACAGCTCAGAAAATTCAAGAAAATGTCATGGCTTCAGAAAGTTCTGATAGGCTAACTGACATAATTTGAGTGACTCTTTGCTTGACATCATGGGAAAATAAAGATAAATTAGACAATACCGCAGATTTTTTTTTTTTGTAGTCCTCCACAAGTCTGGGTCATCCTTGGGAGTAATTTCCTGAAGGTACCACATTTATCTGTACAAACAATAGTACGCAAGCATAAACGCAAGCATAAACACCATGGGACCATGCAGCCACCATACCGTTCTGTCTCCTAGAGATGAACGTACTTTGGTGCGAAAAGTGTAGATCAATACAAGAACAACAGCAAAGGACCTTGTGAAGATGCTGGAGGAAACAGGTAAAAAAGTATCTATATCCACAGTAAAACGAGTCCTATATCAACATAAGCTGAAAGGCCCCTCAGCAAGGAAGAAGCCACTGCTCCAAAACCACCATAAAAAAGCCAGACTACGGTTTGCAACTGCACATGGGGACAAAGATCGTACTTTTTGGAGAAATGTCCTCTGGTCTGATGAAACAAAAATATAACTGTTTGGCCATAATGACCATTGTTATGTTTGGAGGAAAAAGAGGGAGGCTTGCAAGCTGAAGAATACCATCCCAAACGTGAAGCATAGGGGTGGCAGCATCATGTTGTGGGCCTGCTTTGCTGCAGGAAGGACTGGTGCACTTCACAAAATAGATGGCATCATGAAGATGGAAAATTATGTGGATATATTGAAGCAACATCTCAAGACATCAGTCAGGAAGTTAAAGCTTTGTCACAGATGGGTCTTCCAAATGGACAATGACCCCAAGCACACTTCCAAAGTTCTTTCAAAAGGGCTTAAGGACAACAAAGTCAAGGTATTGGAGAGGCCATCAAAAGCACTGACCTAAATCCTATAGAAAATGTGTGGGCATAACTGAAAATGTGTGTGTGAGCAAGGAAGCCTACAAATCTGACTCAGTTACCAGCTCACACCAACTCTGTCAAGAGGAATGGGCCAAAATTCACCCTACTTATTCTGTGAAGCTTGTGGAAGACTGCCCGAAACTAGTGATCCAAGTTAAACAATTTAAAGGCATTGCTACCAAATACTAATTGAGTGTATGCCATCTTCTGACCCACTGGGAATGTGATGAAATAAATAAAAGCTGAAATAAGTCATTCTCTCTAATATTATTCTGACATTTCACATTCTTAAAATAAAGTGGTGATCCTAACTGACCTAACACAGGGAATTTTTACTGGGATTAAATGTCAAGAATTGTGAAAAAACTGAGTTTAAATGTATTTGGCTAAGGTGTATGTAAACTTCCAACTTCAACTGTGTATTAGCCCCAATATAGGCTATATCTCAATAAAATTTAAAAATACAATTATGTGGTGCACCTAACTTTTTTAAGTCGGGAGCACCGGTACTACCAATGACAAATGGTAGCCATAAAGCCAGGGCTCTAAATGAAGTATCTAAGTAAATACAGATTCTACTCAATAGATCATACCCAAGCCTGCGTGGAGATTCCAAACTCCTTCTGCAGCCTCCTAGACGATTACAGTCTGTTTGTGGGGTCCACATTTCGATGGTCAGACTGTGGAAGCACTTGAGTAATGTGTTTCAGTTGGTAAGGGACGTGATTTTAAGAGGGTTATGGAGACGTCTGTGCCCTCTCATTAAATTGCAGTGCCTGACTCCCACAGGATTTTATTGGGTAGTATTTTACATGCATTGTCAATCTTCTGTTTTTATTGTGTTGATAGACCACCTGCAAGTATTTTCTGAGATACTACTCACTTTTGTGACCTGGAACGGTTTGAATGAACTGTAATGGTAAATTGATAGGCGTGATGAAATACCTATTGATTGCAAATTAAGGACGTGACTGCAGGGCCTTCAACCAAACACCACACATGGATACAAATGTGCCACACACAGGGACACACACACGCATGCATGCACACACACAGAATAGTGCAGAACTGGTGAGATGCCATTAATTAAGGTAATCTTTGTACACAAACCTCTTGATGCTTAGCACTAATTTCAGAAAAGCAATGAAGTTAGTTCCTTTAATTAAAATTATGGTCTTTATGAGGTAATCAGCACAATACCTGAACCTCCCAAATGGCACCCTATTGCCTTTATAGTGCACTACTTTTGATCAGGGCTCATAGGGCTCTGGTAAAAACTACTACACTTTATAGAATAGGGTGCCATTTGGGTCACAGACTCACAGATAAGAAGTCCATGCTCTTTAATTAAGGTGTTTCTCCACTTAGGGCTCCCTTTACATTGCACCGTCCTCCCAGAATAGCTGATCAAGAACTGTCAACGTTTCTTTAGGTGGTCTTAACACGTGTGAAAACCAAAGACAGTTTATAGGAGCAGTTCTGTAACACCACTCTGCACACCACACATTTCCCCTTTTCTATTAATAGCAGAAATGAGGTATTACTTTGAGTACCCATGTTCTCTCTCTCTCTCTCTCTCTCTGCTGTGTCAGGGTTAGGGGGGGTGTGAGTGTGTGTGGGGGTGTGTATGTGAACGAACATGGGTATGGATCGGCTTACGCTAGCGAAAAGGCCAAGAGGGCAGCACAGCAGCTGGTGAGAAACAGCTAGCGATTCCCTGTCAAAGGTATTCTGTCAGAACAAAACTTCCCCTACATGGTGGCTTCTCCTTTGGCTCTGTCAAGCTTGTTCTGCCGTTAGCGTTTGCTAATAGCCTACACAAATCCCGTCCTTGGTTTGCAGCCATTTTCTTGGAAATGCTGTCAATGCTGAAAAGATCGTATTGTGAAGCCAAGCACTGCCTGTCAGCTCCGTAACTTACATTAAATAATTCACTGCAAAAAAATGGTTCAACTCCTGCTAAGGGAGAGTAGCTCAAGCGAAGTAATGCGGGTCATATCCAGAGAGAAGAACATATGCTCTTGAAGCACACATTCAATGAAAGACACTCGCTGGGGCCTAAAACAAAGCACTTTCACCTCAGCCTCTATTGCCATCGTCATCCCCGTCATCATTGGTATCAGTAGCTGTGGTGACAGACCTCTGTGTGAGTGTGTCTGAGAGAGATGCTATATCACCCACTGTGGCTCTGGCCCTGAATGGAAGGTTTGCCTTTCTGCCTGGCTCAGAAATTAACCCAGAGGGGGGAGAGAGAGCGATGGAAGTCTAGCTTTGTTTCACAATGGTGCATGTGAGGGATATGTTATGGTAGATTGGTAGACCTGTGTAGAAAATATGGTAACACCTCCGTCAAATATTTGTCAAAACTTGTATTAATTCATGATGTACTACACACATGTATAGTGCCTTATATCACACTCTCTAGCTACCAATTTCAGCACAACCCTGTTGCAACATTGCTCTTATCTGTAATATGCCTTGTCCTTGGGCAGCTTTGATAGTGCAAATACATAGGACTACAACACTAGGTATTCTCATATCGACTCGTGCTCTGCTGGGATATTTGTCGAGTTGAGTTGGGAGCAGAACAAAATATGAATTTCCTTTGCGAGATGGACAATGCATTGCTATTCCATTATGTTAAACTAGTGTTCTAGTCATTTATTCTAGTATGCTAAACTAGTGTTCTAGTCATTTATTCTACTATGTTAAACTAGTGTTCTAGTCATGTATTCTACTATGTTAAACTAGTGTTCTAGTCATGTATTCTACTATGTTAAACTAGTGTTCTAGTCTTGTATTCTACTATGTTAAACTAGTGTTCTAGTCATTTATTCTACTATGTTAAACTAGTGTTCTAGTCATTTATTCTACTATGTTAAACTAGTGTTCTTGTCATGTATTCTACTATGTTAAACTAGTGTTCTAGTCATGTATTCTACTATGTTAAACTAGTGTTCTAGTCATGTATTCTACTATGTTAAACTAGTGTTCTAGTCATTTATTCTAGTATGCTAAACTAGTGTTCTAGTCATTTATTCTACTATGTTAAACTAGTGTTCTAGTCATGTATTCTACTATGTTAAACTAGTGTTCTAGTCATGTATTCTACTATGTTAAACTAGTGTTCTAGTCATTTATTCTACTATGTTAAACTAGTGTTCAGGCCATTTATTCTATTATGTTAAACTATAGCCTATAGAGGTGTAGCACAGTCTTAAAGCAACTTTTGTCATTGTGTAACTGATAAAGAGCCTTGATTCATATTGTTCTAATACTGTTGCCCTGCACAGCTGATTTAGCCTTTAGTAGCATACACACAGACAGGAAACCCATGTTCCAACACATCACAGATAATGAAAGCTGCAAAGCCTGCTAAGGCCTGTGCGAGGCCGGGGAGGGAAGCACTGATCCGACGTAGCAGCCGTGTGTGTGTGTGTGTGTGTGTGTGTGTGTGTGTGTGTGTGTGTGTGTGGCGGGGGCGAGGCAGGTTGAGTTTATTGAGTTCATTTGCTCACTGCTCTAGTGGAACCATTACAGGCTGTAGTTTCCGCTCCGGCACATGCAGATTCCCCTAAAGCGGCTGTAACTACACACTTCAGAGTTCACAAGAGGAAGTTCATTTTAGCTACACTTTCACATACTATACAATCTGTTTATTATAATTACCAGGTGAAAATGTATTACTATTTTCTGAAGAAATTTACTTTCAGTTTTGATTACACAAATGTATGGATAATGTTAGTGGGTGCAATGACACTATATTTTAGCACTGTAAATTAGTGTCCACTGAAAAAGTACCAAAACATTTACTCTCTACCCACAATAAACCAACCTGCAAAGTGCTGGCAGCGGAGTAATCAAATCCCATTCTTATTATAAATATGCTAAGAAATTGCCTGCTATCCAGTTATGCTTTGAAGGAATGTAGAGGTACAATTTTGATTGGTTTCAGTAATGACCATGTTTATGTATAATAGTATAATGGCGCCGAAACAGAGGGCTGCCTCGCTTCTCGCCCTTAGGATACTTTGCAGTATTTAGTTTTTTTAATGTATTATTTCTTACATTGTTAACTCAGAATTAGTTTTGTGTTCTTACATACAGCCGGGAAGAACTATTGGATATCAGAGTGGCGGTAACTTACCAGCACTACCATCATTACAACCAGGGATACGACTTTCCTCTAAGCAGATCCTTTGTTCGCAATCCCCGGGGCGATTGAACTGATTCCAGAACCGACCCAAAACAAAGCCGGCGAAGGAGAAGTACTCAGAGCGATCTTCTAGTCCGACCTAGGAGGCGTGCACACCATCCACCGCTTCCAAGTATATTACTCGCAAATGTAGTCTCTTTATAATAAATTTGACGAGCGAGGGGCGAGGGCTTCTTTACCGCAAGACATCAGGAATTGTAACATACTCTGTTTCATGTGAACATGGCTCTCTCTGGATATACTGTCTGAGTTGGTCCAGCCAATTGGGTTCTCAGGTCATCGTGCAGACAGGAATAAACATATCTCCAGGAAGAAGAAGGGCGGGGGTGTATGTTTCATGATTAACGACTCATGGTGTAATTGTGATAGCATACATGAACTCAAATCCTTTTGTTCACCTGACCTAGAATACCTCACAATAAAATGCAGAACGTATTATCTCCCAAGATAATGTTCTTTGGTTATAGTCATGGCTGTGTATAGCCCCCCTCAAGCAGATACCACGATGGCCCTCAAAGAACTAAGCTAGACTTTATGCAAACTAGAAACCACATATCCTGAGGCTGCATTTATTGTTGCTGGGGATTTTAACAAAACAAATTTGAGGAAAAGGCTGGCAAAGTTCTATCAACATATCGACTGTAGTACTCGCGCTGCTAAAACACTTGACCACTGTGACTCCAACTTCCGGGATGCATACAGTACAAGGCCCTTCCCAGCCATCCTTTTGGCAAATCTGACCACAACTCCATTTTGCTCCTCCATTCCTTTAGGCAGAAACCCAAACAGGATATACCCATGATAAGGACCATCCTACGCTGGTCTGCCCTATTTGGAATCTACGCTTCAAGATTGTTTTGATCACACGGACTGGGATATGTTCTGGTTGCTTCAGAGAATAACATCGACTCATATACTGACACGGTGACTGAGTTAATCAGGAAGTGTATAGGAGATGTTGTACCCACTATGAGTATTAAAACCTACCCTAACCAGAAACTGTGGATAGATGGCAGTTTACAATTCCTAAACAAGGATGCCAATGGACATACAAGAGTGTATGGTTCTTACTGAACATCTTGAGTACTGCCTATAACATCAAACCATTTCATTTGTGCCTTTTTGTCCTTTGTCACTAGCCATTGCATATCAGGAAGTTTGACTTTGGTAAAAAAAAAACCTACCTGGTGAGTTGGTGGTACTTCAGTAGAGGATACTTGACTACATTTACGGACTTGATTTGGTTACACGCCAGATAAATTGTGTTTCAGATCTGTCATTTTTTTGTATTGTAGGAGAACAATGTAGGTTTTTTATATTTCCAGTCCTAAGATAACCACTACCCTGACTCCAACAGTGACTCCAGCAGTTGGTCACCAATAGAGCTGGTAGTTCCTCTTGTGTATGGTCAGCATAGAGAGAAGTTCAGCATTACTGGTGACAACTTCATCTTTCTCTCTCTCTCTCTCTCTCTCTCTCTCCTCCGTGGCCATCAAAGACGTTGTTGAGAGAATCATATCAAATTTATTATCACGTTTCATGTAAGACCCAGAAGCAGACAACGTCTAAGTAACAACAGTTTATTAATCTAACAGGAGCAGGCAAAAGGCAGGTCAGGGGCAGGCAGAGGTCAGTAATCCAGATAGGTGGGGAAAAGGTACAGGACGGCAAGCTCAGGGTAAGGGCAGGCAAAGGTCAGTAATCCAGAAAGGTGGGGCAAAGATACAGGGCAGGCATAATGGTAAACACAGGGAAAACCTAGGAAACAGGATCAATCGAGAGACAGAGGAGAGGGAAAAATGCTGGTTGGCTTGACGAAACTAAACAAACTGCCAACAGACAAACAGAGAACACAGGCATAAATACACAGGGGATAATGGGGAAGATGGGCGACACCTGGAGGGGGGTGGAGACAATCACAAAGACAGGTGAAAAAGATAAGGGTGTGACATTTATTGCTGGTGTGTTTCTTTTTATAACAGATTATAAGAGCTTTCAGGCATACTAACTTTTGAGGATGCTAAGCGTTAAGCCAATTCAATACTTTAATAAAATGATGTGACACCTACCATAATGGGACACCGCAACCAAGGAAGTGAATCAGTTTTAATACATTTTCTAAGGTCGTCCTTTTCATACCTTATAGCAGTCATATCAGTTGTTACTGTGTTCATGCTTACCAGGATTATAATTCTTACTTTTTATTTATTCCTTTTTATTTATGTTACTTCACATCACTGAAGCAGATCAGGTTGAATGCCTAGTCCAGGGGCAGCAACAATGAGTCCCATACAGGATTACAGGATGATGGCCAGTAACCTTCTGATCACCAGTCCATCTCCCTTATGAACAGAGCATGCACACACTCAAACAAACAGAGATTAGAGAGAGAAAGACTACGGTATATTCACACAAGCTCAATGGAAAAGACAAGTTGCCTATGGCAATATCAGGCACCAGAGAGCAAGATCAATGTTTCTGTATGTTTGGCTTTGGGCCATGGAGATGGAGGTTCTTCTCTAGTTGCTACACTTGGTTTACAACAAAGCAGGATTCAGCTTCTGTTCTTGGTGGAGCAGAGCTCAAAGGTTGTACGCTAGGATCTGTGGGATTTGAGAGGACTTTGAGGTTTTGTTACTCTGAGTTTGTGAACGGAAATAGCAGGACTATGTTTGAGAAATACAGCTCTGTATGTCCAGCGATTTTGTTTATATTGGCCTCCGTCTTTCACACTCGTACACGCATGCACGTGTACACATACAGGGGCGGACCGGGACAAGAGTTTGGCCCTGGCATTTTATCCACACCAGCCACGTCACTGTGCGCGCCACCAAGTCACCGATGCCACTAACTTTTACAGTTGTCGACACCAGCCCACGATTTGGTGGGTCCCAATTATAATAAATATAAATAAGTTGTTTCATCTAATGAGTTCAAGTAGGAATGCATGATCAAGATATTTGAATGTTTGCCCTAATTCAGTGATTACCATGAATTTTGGGTTGACAATTAGAATACAGTTTAGAGCTAGGCGATGTGGACAAAAAAGTATTCAGACCCCTTGACTTCTTCCACATTTTCTTATGTTACAGCTATATTCAAAAATTGATTAAATAAAAGGTTTTCCTTATCAATCCAAACACAATACCCCATAATAAGTGAAAACAGGTTTTTAGAAATGTTTGCACAAATATTCAGAACCGTTGCTTTGAGACTTGAAATTGAGCTCAGATGCAAACTGCTTCCATTCATCAAAATCAAATCAAATGTGATTTGTCACGTGCCGAATACATCAGTGAAATGCTTACATACAAGCCCAAACAAACAATGCAGTTAAAATATATATATAATAAAAGAAAACATAATTAAAGAGCTACAGTAAAATAACAATAGCGAGGCTATTTACAGGGGGTACCGGTACAGAGTCAATGTGTGGGGGCACCGGTTAGTTGAGATAATTGAGGTAATATGTACATGTAGGTAGAGTTAAAGCTTGGCCCCAGTGATGTACTGGGCAGTACGCACTACCCTCTGTAGTAACTTCCGGTCGGTGCTCTCGATGGTGCAGCTGTAGAACCTTTTGAGGATCTGAGGACCCATGCCAAATCTTTTCAGTCACCTATGGGGGAATAGGTTTTGTCATGCCCTCTTCACGACTGTATAGATTTGCTTGAACCATGTTAGTCTGTTGGTGACACCAAGGAACTTGAAGCTCTCAACCTGCTCCACTACAGCCCCTTTGATGAGAATGGGGGTGAACCTGGTCCTCCTTTTCCTGTAGTCCACAATCATCTCCTTTGTCTTGGTCACGTTGAGGGAGAGGTTGTTGTCCTTGCACCACATGCCCAGGTCTCTAACCTCCTCCCTATAGGCTGTCTCGTCGTTGTTGGTGATCAGGCCTACCACTGTTGTGTCATTGGCAAACTTAATGATGGTGTTGGAGTCGTGCCTAGCTGTGCAGTCATGAGTGAACAGGGAGTACAGGAGGGAACTGAGCACACAACCCTGAGGGGCCCCTGTGTTGAGGATCAGTGTGGCGGATGTGTTGTATCCTACACTTATCACCTGGGGGCGTCCCGTCAGGAAGTCCAGGATCCAGTTGCAGAGAGAAGTGTTTTGTCCCAGGGTCCTTAGCTTAGTGAATGGCTTTGAGGGCACTATGGTGTTGAACGCTGAGCTGTAGCCAATGAACAGCATTCTCACATAGGTGTTCCTTTTGTCCAGGTGGGAAAGGGCAGTGTGGAGTGCAATATCTGCATCATCTGTGGATCTGTTAGGGCGGTATGCAAATTAGAGTGGGTCTAGGGTTTCTTGGATAATGGTGTTTATGTGAGCCATGACCAGATTTTCAAAGCACTTCATGGCTACATGCTTGAGTGTTACGGGTCGGCAGTAATTTAAGCAGGTTACCTTAGTGTTCTTGGACACAGGGACTATGGTGGCCTGCTTGAAACATGTTGGTATTACAGACTCAGACAAGGAGAGGTTGAAAATGTCAGTGAAGACACTAGCCAGTTGCTCAGCGCATGCTCGGATTACACGTCCTGGTAATCTGTCTCTCCCTGTGGCCTTGTGAATGTTGATCTGATTAAAGGTCTTACTCACATCGACTACAGAGAGCCTGATCGCACAGTTGTCCACAATTGTTGATGCTGTCATGCATGTTTCAGTGGTACTTGCCTCACCTGGTAGGCTCTCGGCTGTGTTTCCCTTTGTAGTCTGGAATAGTTTGCCAGCTCTGTCACATCCGGAGAGCGTTGGAGCCGGTGTAGTACAATTCGATCCTAATCCTGTATTGAAGTTTTGCCAGTTTAACCTCACTAGGGGACGTGGGATGCTAGTGTCCCACCTGGCCAACATCCAGTGAAATTGCAGAGCAGAAATACTCATTATACAAATTATAAAAATTCATACAAGGTGTTGTACATTGGTTTAAAGATGAACTTCTTGTTAAAACTTCTTGTGACTAGCAATCCCGGATCCGGGAGCGTAATCATAGCCTCAAACGAATTAGCATAACGCAGCGGACATAAATACCCCTAGAAAATGTTCCAATTCATGAAAATCACAAATTAAATATATTGAGACACAGCTTAGCCTTTTGTTAATCACACTGTTATCTCCGATTTTCAAAATATGCTTTACAGCCAACGCTAGACAAGCATTTGTGTAAGTTTATCATGGTATAATGCTATGCTAGGCTCTGCTGGCAGCAGGCAACATTTTCACGAAAATAAGAAAAGCAATCAAATGAAATCATTTACCTTTGAAGAACTTCGGATGTTTTCACTCAGGAGACTCCCAGTTAGATAGCAAATGTTCCTTTTTTCCCAAAATATTTTTTTTTTTAGGCGAAATAGCTCCCGTTTGTTCATCATGCTTGGCTGAGAAATCGACCGGAAAATGCTATCACTACAACGCCAAACTTTTTTCCAAATAAGCTCCATAATATCGACAGCAACATGGCAAATGTTGTTTAGAATCAATCCTCAAGGTGTTTTTAACATATCTATTCGATAATATATCCGTCGAGGCAATTGGTTTCTCATATGAAGCAATTGGAAAAATGGCTACCTCAGTATTTTACGCAAGTTTTTCTGCTGGAGACATCATGTGACCACTTGCTAAATGTGGTCCCTTACGGCTATTCTTCAACAGAAATGCGTAAAAAGACGCCACAATGCCGTAGACACCTTGGGGAATAAGTAGAAAACATAAGCTAATTCGTAGCTCATTCACAGCCATATAAGGAGTCATTGGCATGAGGCAGTTTTAAAAAATGCGGCACTTCCTGATTGGATTTTTATCTGGGTTTCGCCTGTAACATCCGTTCTGTTGCACTCACAGACAATATCTTTGCAGTTTTGGAAACGTCAGTGTTTTCTATCCAAATCTGTTAATTATATGCATAGTCGAGCATCTTTTCGTGACAAAATATCTTGTTTTAAAACGGGAACGTTTTTTATCCAAAAATTAAAATACTGCCCCTAGTCGTAAAAGGTTTATCCAGCCACGGTGTCAGATTTCAAAAAGGCTTTACGGCGAAAGCATACCATGCGATTATCTGAGGACAGCGCACAGCAGACAAATCATTACATACAAGTTACCAGCCAAGTAGAGTTACACAAGTCAGAAATACCAATAAAATTAATCACTTACCTTTGATGATCTTCATATGGTTGCACTCACAAGACTCCCATTTACTCAATAAATGTTAATTTTGTTCGATAAAGTCCCTCTTTTATATCCAAAAATATTTGTTTTGTTTAGTAATCCACAGGCTCAAACGCAGTCACAACAGGCAGATGAAAAATCCAAATAGTATCCGTAAAGTTCGTAGAAACATGTCAAACAATGTTTATAATCAATCCTCAGGTTGTTTTTGGCCAAATAATCAATACAATTTCAACCGGACAACAACGTCGTCAATATAAACGGTAAACAAGTAAGGTGCGCTTTCGGTTGCGCGCATAAAAAAATATCTGAGACACTGTAGTGTCCACTCATTCAGAAAGGTCTTACTCTCTCATTTTTCAGAATACAAGCCTGAAACAATTTCTAAAGACTGTTGAGTGGAAGCCATAGGAAGTGCAATTTGAGTCCTAAGTTAATGGATACTGTAAAAGCATTCAATAGAAAACTACAAACATTAAAAAATCACACTTCCTGGATGGATTTTTCTCAGGTTTTTGCCTGTGAAATCGGTTCTGTTATACTCACAGACATTATTTAAACAGTTTTGGAAACTTTAGAGTGTTTTCTATCCACATATACCAATTATGTGCATATCCTAGCATCTGGGTCTAAGTAGCAGGCAGTTTACTTTGGGCATGCTTTTCATCTGGAGGTGAAAATAGTGTCCCCTACCCTAATTAAGTTAATGGGCCGTCTGGTTGGGGTATGTATGTACAGTCACTGTGGGGACGACATCATCAATGCACTAATTGACACATCCAGTGACTGATGTGGTGTACTCCTCAATGCCATCGGAAGAATCCCGGAACATATTCCAGTCTGTGCTGCAAAACAGTCCTGTAGCTTAGCATCTGCTTCGTCTGACCACTTTTTTTTTTGATCGAGTCACTGGTGCTTCCTGCTTACAGTTTTTGCTTGTAAGCAGGAATCAAGAGGATATAATTATGGTAAGATTTGCCAATTGGAGGGCGAGGGAGAGCTTTGTACGCATCTGTAAAAGGTAGTCTAGAGTTTTTTTCCCCTCTGGTTGCACATTTATCATGCTGGTGGAAATTTGGTAAAACGGATTTAAGTTTCCCTGCATTAAAGTCTCCGGCCACTAGGAGCACCACTTCTGGATGAGCATTTTCATGTTTGCTTATTGCGGTATACAGCTCATTGAGTGCGGTCTTAGTGCCAACATCGGTCTGTGGTAGTATGTAGACTGGTGTCATGTGTGCTCCCACTCTGCTCTCTGTCACCAGGCTGCTCATTAGGGCGCACACCTGTCACCAGCGTTATGCGCATAATGACACGCACCTAGACTCCATCACCTCCTTGATTACCTGCCCTTTATATGTCACTCCCTTTTGTTTCTTCCCCAGTCGTCATTGTTCCTGTTCTATGATGGTGCGCTGTTCGTGTTTCCTGTTTTGTTATTTTATTTAATAAATATATTCACTCCCTGGCCTTGCTTCCCAAGTTTCAGCGTTCATTGTTACAACAGCTACGAAAAATACAGATGAAAACTCTCTAGGTAGATAGTGTGGTCTACCTCAGGCGAGCAAAACCTCAAGACTTCCTTAGATATCATGCACCATCTGTTGTTTAAAAATATACATAGACCGCCACCCCTTGTCTTACCAGAGGCTGGTGTTCTATCCTGCCGATACAATGTAAAACCCGCCAGCTGTATGATGTTCTTTTTTTTTATGATATGTTTATTATTTTACAATAAAAAATCAAATAAAAAAGACAGCAATACTAACAATGACATTCATTGTACTGTTGAATGGGATGGCCAATTTAGAGGACAAAGCAAAACTTAACTCACACATACACAAAATAAAACAAAATCCTATTAGGTGGTACATGTATAGGAAGACAGCATATAGTCATTACAAGCAGTGTAGTTAAGCCAAAAATAAATATTGAGTGGAGTACAGCACAGAGTAGCAGCAGATCGTCAACCCAGTTATGAAGCGGGACTAGACCATTTATCCAGTATCGGCTGCCATATTTTGTAAAACATTGGACTTCTATTGGAGGTATTGTATCAAATCTTTTCCATATGTATTACATTTCCTAAATCCCGTAACCACATTTCAAAGGTAGGTACAGTCTCCAGTTTCCAAAATTGCAATATGAGCCTTTTGGCTAATAGAGTACAAAGAGAGACAGCTTTCCCTTCGTGATTATTCCCATCAACTGTGCCAAACAGAGTGGTCAATGGGTCTGGGGCTAGAACTCTATCAAAGGCTCTAGATAAATAATCAAAAATGAGAGACCAGTAAACATGTAACTTAGGACATGTCCAGAATAAGTGGGTCAACGTCCCCTCATCCTGCTTGCACCTCTCACACAGTGGTGAGGTGTCCGGGAATATTTTATGCAGTTTTACTTTTGAGTAATGTAACCTGTGTATCACCTTAAACTGTACAAGGTTGTGTCTGGCATTCACTGAACTGTGGTTTATATTCCTGAGAGCTTCTACCCAGTCCTCATCTGAGATTTCTGAGCCAAGTTCTTGTTCCCAAGCCCTTTTAATGGTGTCTGTGGATACCTCTATGTGGGCTTGTAGCACATCAAACAGTCTAGAGACCGACCCTTTTGAATGGGGTTTGACAAGGATCAAGCTATCTAATGTAGACTATTTGGCTTCATGCCATACTGTGGGATATGTGTCCTTACGAAATTCCTGATTTGGAGGTATCTGAAAAAATGTGTTGTTGGCATGTTGAACTTTCCCTGTAATTGTTGAAATGAAGCTAACTGACCATCTATGTATAGATTACCAATTGTTGTGAGCCCCTTCGCCCTCCACTGTGAAAACACCACATCATCCAATGCGGGGTAGAAAGCATGATTCAGGTAAATCGGGCTGTCAATGTATACAGTGGGTATGTTAAGAAAATACCTAATCTGTTTCCAGATCCTAAGCGTATGACAAATGACTGGGTCAGAGTCATAAGTGGATTTTTTCACATATGATGGGCTATTAACAAGTGCAGGGAGTGAGGAACGTTGACAGGAGGCCTGCTCAATCAAAAGCCATGCAGGCATATCCTTCTGTCTCATCACAGGTAAGCTTTCCCTCCAGAAAGACACAATGTTCAGATTAGCAGCCCAATAATACAGTTTAAAGTGAGGAAGGCCAAAGCCCCCCTCTATTTTGTACTTGCATAAATGCTTCTTTGAAATTCTGGCTGCCTTGTTATCCCATAAAAATGGAGTTACTATTGAATCCAGTTTCTTAAAATAACTTTGTGGTATGAAATTGGGTAGACATTGGAAGAGGTAGAGAAACCTGGGTAGGACAACCATTTTAATAGCGTTTATACGACCAACCAAGGAGATAGGCAGAGTTTTCCAAAAATCTATATTTTGTTTAAGCTGATATATTTTCATGTCCCAATTTGCTTTTAATCGCTGATCAAGGTCTCCTGTCACTACAATGCCAAGGCTTGTGAACTTGTCCATCACTGTTCTAAACGGGGTAGATTGCAGAAATTGCATATCCACAGGCCGTGATATTGGCATCAACTCACTTTTTTGCCAGTTTATCTTGTAGCCAGAGAAGGAGCCAAATGTGTTTATCAAGTTAAGTAAGGGTGGAATAGAAGTTTTAGGCTTGGACAAAAACAAAAGAACATCGTCTGCATATAGGGAAATGTTGTGCTGTGTGTCCTTTATTTTAACAGAAGCTATATCGGCACATGCCCGAATGCGAGTAGCAAGGGGTTCCATGGCTATAGCGAAGAGAGCAGGCGAAATAGGGCACCTCTGTCGGCACCCCTTGAACAAGCGGAATGACTGCGACATTTCTTGATTGGTTACCACGGACGCCATTGGGTGTGCATAAATAATTCTTATCCAATTAATAAATTCCTTTCCGAATCCGAAGTGCTCCAGAACCGACATCATATATTTCCACTCAATCCGGTCAAACACCTTCTCTGCATCAAGAGCTATTACCACTGCCTCAACCTTATGATCGTGATACATTACGTTGAAAATACGTCTCAAATTGTAGTGTATATGTCGGCCCGGGATAAAACCTGTCTGGTCAGGGTGTATGATGTCGGAAATATATGTTTTCAATCGGTTTGCCAATATCTTTGTCAACACCTTGTTTTCTATGGGGAGTAACGACACGGGGCGATAAGACGACATCTCCATGGAATCCCTATCTTTTTTCAAGATCAGTGCTATTGTAGCCTCATACAGTGTTTGCGGGAGTTTGGCATTTTCTTTGGATTGTTTAAACATTCGCAACATAAGTGGAGCTAGACTGGCGCAGTACTTCTTATAGAATTCTATTACATATCCATCGGGCCCAGGGGCCTTGCTGTTTGGAAATTGTGCTATCGCTGTGTTAATTTCCTCCAAAGTTATCCCTGCATCAAGTGCAGAAGCTGCCCCCCTATCTAGTTTAGGAAGTTCACATTCAGCAAGAAAGCGTTCCATAGTTTGTGGATCAGTAGCATCGCATTTTGATTGGTATAGCTCCGAGTAAAACTGCGCAAAGCATTTATTAATATCCTGCGGATCTGTTACTATTTTACCCTTCTTGTCTTTTATTTTGTGAATAGCTCTAGATGCCTGTACATGCCTTAGCTGTCTTGCTAATAATTTGTGGTTTGTCACCCAGTTCAAAATAACTTTGTTGCGTTCTAGCAAGTAAAGAGCCCACCCGTTTCGAAAGGATGGTATTGTATTCATATTTTAACTTTGTGATCTTCTCAAGGACTGTATACGAGGAATTCGGCCTAAAAACATTCTCCTGTTCCCCTAACTCTCTTTCAATTCTCTTAGCCTAGTATTGGCGCGTTTTTCCTCTCTGATGTATAAGAAATAATGTAACCTCTAATCATAGCCTTTAGAGATTCCCAAAGGGTGTAGTCGTCAACATCCCCCGTGTCGTTAGTTCCGAGGAAAAAGGCAATCTGCTCCTTCAAATACTGACAAAAAGCCTAATCTTTCAGCAGGTATGCGTCTAAGCGCCACGGTCGCCGACCTGTCGACATATTGTCGAGTTTCAGCACCATGGACACAGGAGAGTGGTCCGTAATTAGAATAGGGTGATAGGTAACCGACTCAGCCGCTGAGATTAGTTTGGAGTCCAACAAAAAATAGTCAATTCTGGAATATGATTTATGAACTGATGAAAATAAAGAGTAATCCCTGTCTGTTGGGTGCATCAGTCTCCAAATATCGACAATGTTAAGGTTTGTCATCAATGTATTTAGACAGACACTGGCATTTGATTGTTGAAGTGACCTTGATAGCTGTTTATCTAAAAGAGAATCTAACGTACAGTTAAAGTCCCCTCCAACAATAACACTTGTATCCAAGATATTTGGTACGTCCTTAAAAACCCTTTGAAAAAATAATGGATCATCGAAGTTGGGTCCATATAAATTGACCAAGGTTATTGGTTTCGAATTCAGTGTACCAGCCACAATAATATACCGACCATTAGGATCTGAAATCGAGGATGAGTAAACAAACGGAATGTTTTTCCTTATCAGGATTGCTACCCCTCTCGCTTTTGCATCAAAATAAGACTGGTATATCTGACCGATCCAGCCGACTCGTAGCTTGGCCTGAGCCAAATAATATGAGTTTCTTGAAGAAACACTATGTCAACACCCAGTGATTTAAGATGAGAGAACCTTAGCTCGTTTCACCACATGCCCTAAGCCGTTACAGTTCCAGCTGACTATCTTTATTCCACCTGGTCTACTCTGTGCTCTGTCACTATGTGGCATTTCTTATTTTAGAGCAAATTGTTGCTGTCATACAAAACTCAGAAGAAAAACGTCCCGCCGTGCGGGAGCTTGTCATGCCACCTGTACTAATAATAAACGTGAACATAAAACACATACCCCATCCCCCCTCCCGTCCCTTTACTGAGTGACTTCCCCAAACTAAGCACTCCTTGGCTAACACACAAACTTTAGGGTGTCTAGACATACAGCTTGAACTAACTCGTCGTCTATAGATGCTCCGCATATACGCTAATATTAAATAACACTTAACTCTCACGTTAGGGGGTTAGTGGCGCTAAAACATGATGTGCCAAACAATGCTATACTAGCCACAACATCTCACCAATCATAAGTCCCAAATTCTGATCTTCTAATCGAAAAGACATAGTCCGGAAATCCAAACACATTCCTGGCCTGTATTTGGTCATTTAGCCGGCTGACACAGCCGTTCTGTATCCTCAGCCAGGGAGCTTGCTTGTCAAGAACAGATTGGCCTCTTTTGGGTTGTCAAACGTACGTGTTGATCCTTCGACTGTCACCTTAAACCGGGCTGGGAAGAGGAATCCATATCGGATGTTGGCCGCCCTGCATTTGTTGCGTACCTCATCAAACTCTTTCCGTTGGTTCCTCACCTCCAAGGTAAGATCTGGGTAGAAAGACACCCTGGCTCCGTTGAAGTTAATTGGGAACTTTTGACTAGCCAGCTTGAGGATGAGATCCCTGGTCTGGGGATAGTGCAGCCGTACAATGAATGGCCTTGGTGGCCCGCCCTTGGCCGGCATCGTTGCCTGAGATCTGTGTGCGTGGTCGATCAGGATGGTCGTTTTGAAGTGTTCGCTCCCCAGCAGGGCCGGTATCAGCTCCGAGACAAATTCAGTGGGTTTCCCTTTCTCAGTGTCCTCCTGGAGGCCACATATTCGGATGTTCTGGCGTCTTGAATGCGACTCAAGCATTTCCAGTCGGGCTTTCAGGGTTTTGTTGTCATTTTTGAACATTGCGCACTGTTTCTCTATGTCCTGTAGCCTGGCCTCGTGATCGACTGTCGTCTGCTCAACCTCATGCACCCTTCTCTGAGTTGCCTTCACAGTTTCGGCCAAAGTCCCAATACTCTTTGAGATATCAGCCAACCTTGTGTCCACCTTCTTGCTTAGTGAGTTTATGGCAGCCAGTATGTCACTTTGCGTAGGCTCTGTGGGGGACTCTTGGAAGCTAGCCTCTTCAGCTAACTCCTCGTGGGTTGGCGACGTTGAAATTGGTTCGTTGTCTATCTCATTCAAATTATCTTGTTTAGCGCTCCCTTTTCTGGTGCCTTTTCCCTTTGTCATATTTGTTTGAAGATATAGGTCGTGAGAGGTTAAGATAAATACTCATTTGTTTCAAAATGGAGCGGAGCTCTAGCAAAGCACGTCTACTCCATAGCACGTTCTCTAGCGCCCCCAGCTGTATGATGTTCATGTCGTCGTTCAGCCACGACTCGGTGAAACATAAGATAGTTTTTAATGTCCCCTTGGTAGTTTAATCTTGCTCGTAAGTCATCGATTTTATTTTCCCATGATTGCATGTTTACCAATAGAAGGAATGGGAGTGGGGTTTTACCTGCTCGCCTACGACTTCTTAGAAGGAAGCCCGACCTCTGACCTCCGCCCCCTTTTTCTCTGTCTTCTATTCACGCAAATGAGATTTGGGCCTGTTCCCGGGAAAGCAGTCATCTTAAATCCGTGTACACAAGACACAGAAATGTCTTCTCAAAACAGAAAATACATTCATATTTACATAAGTATTCAGACCCTTTGCTATGAGAATCGCAAATTAGCTCAGGTGCATCCAGTTTCCATTGATCATCATTGATGTTTCTACACCTTGATTGGAGTCCACCTGTGGTAAATTCAATTGATTGGACATGATTTGCAAAGGCACACACTTGCCTATTTAAAGTCTGACTGTTGAGAGTGCATGTCAGAGCAAAATTGTCCAATTCAAAGGAATTGTCCATAGAGCTCCGAGACAGGATTGTGTCAAGGCACAGATCTGGGGAAGTGTTCCAAAAAATGTATGCAGCATTGAAGGTCCCCAAGAACACAGTGGCCTCCATCATTCTTAAATGGAAGAAGTTTGGAACCACCAAGACTCTTCCTAGAGCTGGCCGCCCGGCCAAACTGAGCAATCAGGGGAGAAGGGCCTTGTCAGGGAGGTGACCAAGACCCCAATGGTCACTCTGACAGAGCTCCAGAGTTCCTCTGCAGAGATGGAAGAACCTTCAAGAAGGACAACCATGCAGCACTCCACCAATCAGGCCTTATGGTAGAGTGGCCAGACAGAAGCCACTCCTCAGTAAAAGGCACATGACAGCCCACTTGAATGTTGACTTTTTGTCCTGAATTCCAAGCGTCAACCAGGAAACCAGGCACCATCCCTACGGTGAAGCATGGTGGTTCCAGCATCATGCGCTGGGCATGTTTTTCAGCAGCAGGGACTAGAAGACCAGTCTGGATCGAGGCAAAATGAACGGAGCAAAGTACAGAGAGATCCTTGATGAAAACCTGCTCCAGAGCTCTCTGGACCTCAGACTGGGGCAAAGGTTCAACTTCCAACAGAGAAACCTCCCTAAGCACACAGCTAAGACAACGCGGGAGTGGCTTCAGGACAAGTCTCAATGTCCTTGAGTGGCCCAGCCAGAGCCCGGACTTGAACCCCATCGACCATCTCTACAGAAACTTGAAAATAGCTGTGCAGAGACACTCCCATCAAACCTGACAGAGCTTGACAGGATCTTCAGAGAAGATTGAGGCAAACTCCCCAAATACAGGTGCGCCAAGCTTGTAGTGTTATACCCAAGAAGACTCAAGGCTGTAATCGATGCCAAAGGTGCTTCAATGAAGTATTGAGTAAAGGGTCTGAATACCTATGTAAATGTTACATTTCAGTTTCTTATTTTTATAAATTAGCAACATTTTCAAAAAAACTGTTTTTGGTTTGTGATTATAGGGTAGTGTGTAACATAAGAAAATGTGGAAAAAGTCAAGAGGTCTGTAAAAATGTCTAAACCCAATGCCAGCCATGTATTAATCCAACATTGAAGTTGTAGGCTACTGCCCATGCCCGGTGCACCGCTCTATATCTCAAAGCTATATCAAATATCTTGGTTCTAAAATAGTTACTATGGAGCTGAATATTGATAGTTAAAAATAGAAAAGAATACCTCCAGAAATCTGAGACCATCTTCATTCTGACAAGAACAAGGAGATGAAGCTTCCAAAGCTGTGTTTTTCCTGCAGTTGCATTTTGAAAAGTTATACGATTAGAATGCATTTTGTCTCGAGCACATAGATGGAGAGGAGACTGGCTCATTGCAGCAGCAGGCCCCAGCGAGGGCACAGGCACAGCGGCAAAAACAGATGATAATGCACTTTACTGTTTGCCGGAGTTGGAGCAGGTGCTGTGTTCGACTTTGAATGTGAGATTACGTGACTTCAGCTCAGCCCATCTTGGTAGGGGGCCGGCAATGTCCACTGATCAGCCAAAGGCTCAGCCGCCGGCCATGTCACGTTTTACATTGTTTTATTTTAAATAAAAATATGTTGTTTGTGTGTGTGTCAATTTCAACCAGCCCACCCAACACAAAAATGGTCCAGCACATCTGACCTTTGCCATTTCTATTTCTCTCTCTGTGTCACTGCCTCTCTTTCACTGAGTTTCTCTCTATTTCTCTCACTGCCTCTTTCACTGAGTCCCCCCCACCACACACACACACACGCACACGCATCCATTCATTCCCCGTAGACAGGCTACAGCCTTACCTAATTTGAATTCATTTGATATTAAAAATAGCTACATCCAGGTTCCATTGAATAAATCACACTCTAGAATCTAAGCGAAAACATTCAGTCAAAACAGTCAAGTCTATTTCTGATATCAACCCTGTTCTAATGCCAGCCTTTTTTGGATTTTTCCCCATCTCGTTCTTTAACTTTCTTTCTCTGTGACTCCCTGAGTTTCTCTCTATTTCTCTCTCTGTGACACTCACTGAGTTTCTCTCTTTCTCTCTCTGTGACTCTCTCACTGCCTCTCACTGAGTTTCTCTCTTTCTCTCTGTGACTCTCACTGCCTCTCTTTCACTGAGTTTCTCTCTTTCTCGCACTGCCTCTCATTCACTGAGTTCCTCTCTATTTCTCTCTCTGTGACACTCTCACTGAGTTTCTCTCTTTCTCTCTCTCACTGCCTCTTTCACTGAGTTTCTCTCTCTCTCACTGCCTCTTTTTCACTGAGTTTCTCTATTTCTCTCTACCTCGGAATCTCTCACTGCCTCTCTTCCACTAAGTTTCTCTTTATTTCTCTCTCTGTGACTCTGTTACTCAATTCAATTCAATTTGCTTTATTGGCATGAGGTAACAATATACGTATTGCCAAAGCTTACTTTGGATATTTACAATATGAAAATAATGAATCAAAATTGTCAACGGGACAACAGTAACAACAATAACCAAGGGTCAAAATAACCATACATTGAACACAAACAATAAGCATACAGTAGAGGACATGTGCAGGTTGATTGGTCTGTCAGACACTGTCCCTCAACTTATGGCAGGCAGCAATGTAGTGATCAAATATTTAGCCACAGTGTACTGTCGATTTAGGGCCAGATAGCACTGCATTTTTCTTTGTGTTTGTGCATGTGTTTCCTAATAAGCAATGTAGTTTTGTTTTGACTGTGTTGTAATTTGGTTTATTCTGATTGATTGGATGTTCTGGTCCTGAGGCTTCAGTGTGTAAGTAGGACAGGTTTGTGAACTCAGCCCCAGGACCAGCTGGACGAGGGGACTATTTTCTCTGTTGTGCATCGGGGCCTCCCACTCCTCTTTCTATTCTGGTTAGTGACAGTTTGCTCTGTTCTGTGAAGGGAGTAGTACACCGAGTTGTACGAGATCTTCAGTTTCTTGGCAATTTCTCACATGGAATAGTCTTTATTTCTCAGAACAAGAATAGACTGACGAGTTTCAGATGAAAGGTCTTTGTTTCTCGCCATTTGAGCTTGTAATCGAACCCACAAATGCTGATGCTCCAGATATTCAACCAGTCTAAAGAAGGCCAGTTGTATTTCTTCTTTAATAAGCACAACAGTTTTCACCTCTGCTAACATAATTTCTAATGCTCAATCAGATGTGCTAACATAATTTCTAATGATCAATTATCCTTTTAAAAGGCTAAACTTGGATTAACTAACACAACGTGCCATTGGAACACAGGAGTGATGGTTGCTGATAATGTGCCTTTGTATGCCTATGTATATTCCATTTTTTTTAAATCAGCTGTTTCCAACTATAATATCCATGTACAACATTAACAATGTCTACACTGTATTTCTGAACAATTTGTTATTTTAAAACTTCTTAAGGATTGTTGTCCCATCCACGGGACAGTTGAGCTAACATAGGCTAATGTGATTAGCATCAGGTTGTAAGTAACAACAACATTTCCCAGTACATAGACATATCTGATGTTGGCAGAAATCTTAAATTCTTGTTAATCTAACTGCACTATCAAATTTGCAGTAGCTATTACAGTGAAAAAAATACCATGCTATTGTTTGAGGAGAATGCACAATATTGAACATTAAAAGTTTTTAATAAGCAAATTCGGGACACATTTGGGCAGTCTTGACTCAAAAGGAAATGCATTGGTTCAGTCTAAAACTTTGAACATACCCTGATGCCATCTAGTGCCCCAAATCTAAATTTCACCTGGGCTAGAATAGTACATTATGGCCTTTATCTTGCATTTCAAAGATGGTACAAAAGAACGGTCGTTTTTTTCTTTGTTTTTCTTTTACCAGATCTATTCTGTGTTCTACTACATTCCTTTCACATTTCCACAAACTTCAGTGTTTCCTTTCAAATGGTACTATATGCATATCCTTGCTTCAGGGCCTGAGCTACATGCAGCTTAGATTTGGGTATGTCATTTTAGGTGAAAATTGAAAAACAATCCAAGGATTTGCCGCTTTTAAGAGGTCAATGGACAAAAAATTTGCTTTTCTTTCAAAAGCAAGGACATTTCTAAGTGACCCAAATCTTTTTAACGTTATATATATTCTTCTTTTTGAGTGGCAACCAACGAGTGGATGCGAGCTATGAAATTATATGAATGTGTGTATTGTTCCTGTAGCACTGCCCCCCCCCCCCCTCCCCAACCAGAGAATGATCAAATTAATAAAGATTTTGTCACAAAAAGGATCTAGCCAAACAGTAGATCTGCTCCGGTGTTTCAAAGTAATAGACACTTGGAGACATGCCAGAAGACTGCATCAATTATTAATCTCCATTTAGCAGGAAGTGCCCATCTATTTGAATACGTTGGAGATACACTGAGGGGATTTCTGCTTTATAAATTATATTCTGTTTGAGATCCGTTTAAACTGGGGGATTTCTGTGTTTCCTGCAGTGCAACATCTGTAGTGGTAAATCAGAGTTTATTACTGAATTTGTGAATCAGTGCTTTGTGGTCTGGGTCTATGGAACGGCGACTGACGGACCATATTGTGTTGTGTTCTGCCCCTCCTAACAACTTCCACTTGGTTTTGTGATGCACTTCCATTGGCAAATTGCTGACATGGGAACCTATGGATGATTCTATCTGTAGATTGTGTTCACAGGATGACTCAAACTCATTCTGGGGGGTGATTTGGGGATTGTAAGTGTCTGCCACAACAATGGAACTACCATACAATCGATTCCCAAGACATAGCAATTTGCACATTGTTTCACACATACTGACAAATAAAGTCAACATTTATAATTCAGATTGCTGATATGCATATTGAAAATTCATATTAATATTAACAGATTACCAGTTTTGTGTGATAGGCTTTTGGCTTGTCTCTCAGATATCAAAAACATATTTTTGGTGAATCGGTTGGTTTTTCAAAGTAGCTATTCTTTTCAACTGAATTATATTCCACTAGATAACCTGACCTTCCAACAACTTCCTTGGCATGTACAACCATGGTCACACACCAATGAACATTACACATGAAGAATTGCCCGAGATGAGAACATTTAAACTTGAAAGAGATAGTGGAGAAAAGCAACAACTTGGGCAGGCATTCATAGCTAAAGCGCTGCACGTAAGTTCCAGTTATGGGTTGAATGTGATTGAGTCACCTATGCAAAGTGGGAAAATCCCTCAGTCTCATTTTCTAAAGAAACCTTTCATTTAACACACCCTATTCCCACCCCAGAATTCTTGCAGACTTTTTTTAACCAACTGTCAATGTACAGTGCCTTGCGAAAGTATTCGGCCCCCTTGAACTTTGCGACCTTTTGCCACATTTCAGGCTTCAAACATAAAGATATAAAACTGTATTGTTTTGTGAAGAATCGACAACAAGTGGGACACAATCATGAAGTGGAACGACATTTATTGGATATTTCAAACTTTTTTAACAAATCAAAAACTGAAAAATTGGGCGTGCAAAATTATTCAGCCCCCTTAAGTTAATACTTTGTAGCGCCACCTTTTGCTGCGATTACAGCTGTAAGTCGCTTGGGGTATGTCTCTATCAGTTTTGCACATCGAGAGACTGACATTTTTTCCCATTCCTCCTTGCAAAACAGCTCGAGCTCAGTGAGGTTGGATGGAGAGCATTTGTGAACAGCAGTTTTCAGTTCTTTCCACAGATTCTCGATTGGATTCAGGTCTGGACTTTGACTTGGCCATTCTAAAACCTGGATATGTTTATTTTTGAACCATTCCAATTGTAGATTTTGCTTTATGTTTTGGATCATTGTCTTGTTGGAAGACAAATCTCTGTCCCAGTCTCAGGTCTTTTGCAGACTCCATCAGGTTTTCTTCCAGAATGGTCCTGTATTTGGCTCCATCCATCTTCCCATCAATTTTAACCATCTTCCCTGTCCCTGCTGAAGAAAAGTAGGCCCAAACCATGATGCTGCCACCACCATGTTTGACAGTGGGGATGGTGTGTTCAGCTGTGTTGCTTTTACGCCAAACATAACATTTTGCATTGTTGCCAAAAAGTTCAATTTTGGTTTCATCTGACCAGAGCACCTTCTTCCACATGTTTGGTGTGTCTCCCAGGTGGCTTGTGGCAAACTTTAAACAACACTTTTTATGGATATCTTTAAGAAATGGCTTTCTTCTTGCCACTCTTCCATAAAGGCCAGATTTGTGCAATATACAACTGATTGTTGTCCTATGGACAGAGTCTCCCACCTCAGCTGTAGATCTCTGCAGTTCATCCAGAGTGATCATGGGCCTCTTGGCTGCATCTCTGATCAGTCTTCTCCTTGTATGAGCTGAAAGTTTAGAGGGACGGCCAGGTCTTGGTAGATTTGCCGTGGTCTGATACTCTTTCCATTACAATATTATCGCTTGCACAGTGCTCCTTGGGATGTTTAAAGCTTGGGAAATCTTTTTGTATCCAAATCCGGCTTTAAACTTCTTCACAACAGTATCTCGGACCTGCCTGGTGTGTTCCTTGTTCTTCATGATGCTCTCTGCGCTTTTAACGGACCTCTGAGACTATCACAGTGCAGGTGCATTTATACGGAGACTTGATTACACACAGGTGGATTGTATTTATCATCATTAGTCATTTAGGTCAACATTGGATCATTCAGAGATCCTCACTGAACTTCTGGAGAGAGTTTGCTGCACTGAAAGTAAAGGGGCTGAATAATTTTGCACGCCCAATTTTTCAGTTTTTGATTTGTTAAAAAAGTTTGGAATATCCAATAAATGTCGTTCCACTTCATGATTGTGTCCCACTTGTTGTTGATTCTTCACAAAAAAATACAGTTTTATATCTTTATGTTTGAAGCCTGAAATGTGACAAAAGGTCGCAAAGTTCAAGGGGGCCGAATACTTTTGCAAGGCACTGTATTTGAGTGAATGTCCAATGCTAACACTGAGACAACGAGAAGATTGAAATACTGCTAGTTTTTCCGACAGTATTTCAATCTTCTCAATGTATCAGTGTGGATAAAGATAACATTTAGAGTACAGTGGCATATCCCATCCCTGCATTGAGGTATATATTCTGTCTCATATCTCGCGTCGGCTCTGCAGTGTCTTAATCTAACCATGATGGCATTCCTACCCCGGAGCAGCTCAGTGTAAACAAGCGTAATGGTAGGGTTGGAATCTTCTGGCTAGGGTTGCTACATAAAAACAGTAGCATTGTTTATATCTGGGAGTTCAAAGTCCTACAAAACAACAAAACTGAGAAATATCTTCTTTTATAAATAATGGCAATTTCAAAGGGACAATACGATATGTTGTCAATCAAGTATTTTAAACAACAATATATGCTGAAATCACTATTTGGTTTTAGAATTTTAAAAATGATTTTTTAAATGTATTATTGGTTTACTTTACACCAAATCTGAATTTCACGTGTGTGCATGGGATGGATTTTCAACCTTTCTAGACATTCTATACAATAAACAGATGATTTCTGCTCAAGAATAAGGTTAAAACAGTGTACCAAGTCATGATTTGGGCTCCTGAATGGTGCAGCGGTCTAAGGCACTAGATCTCGGTGCTTGAGGCGTCATTACAGACACCGTGGTTCAAATCTAGGCTGTATCACATCCGGCCGTGATTGGGAGTCCCATAGGGCAGTGCACAATTGGCCCAGCGTCATCTGGGTTTGGCTGGTGTAGGCCGTCATTGTAAATAAGAATTTGTTCTGAACTGACTTGCCTAGTTAAATAAAGGTTAAATAAAAATGTGTAAATTTAATTAATTTAATTGAGTTAACTAAGGAGACATGTATTTGAAAGATTTAGCAAAAAGTCCAATGACACAAGTCACTTTCTTCTTATCTTAATAAAGTTCCCCTTTTTTCTTGGTCTCTTTATCTCTCATGATGACGATGGGTCATTTTTACCCCTTTTCTACAACGTGATAACATATGTGGGGGATTTTGAGCATAGCTGGCAATGACAAATCTTACTCACAATTTCCAGAAAAAAAACAAAAAAACAACCTTGGTTATATTTGGTTCACAGCCAGGGGTGTAAAGTGTACCTCTCCCTTGGGACACCGCACCTCTTGCCTCTTCCCTCGCACACACCCCTCCCGTCTCCCCCACTTAATCAGATCTTAACCCTGAAGTCTTTTGCACACCTACTTACATGCCCTCACCAGGACTGGCTCCAGGCATAAGCGACATAAGCGGTTGCTTAGGGTCCCAGACCCCCCCCCCCCCCAAAGAAATAGGGGGAACTTAGTCTGGGTCTCAACTTACTGTTGAGAGTTAGAATAGTAGAATACACAATGTGCAAGTTTGAAATTTGGTTGTACATTAGCAGTTTTTCTATTGCTATGTCAGTCACTGACAGTCACTCAATTAGCCATGTCAGCTAACAATTTTTAGATTGGTAAATTAGTCTAGCCAGCTTTCTAAACTTGTAGTATTCATGGCAGAATACAGGCTGGGTACCAGTGTTGACACATTATATAAGTATGGAGAAAAGTAACAAGTAACTTTTTCAAATTGAGTAATATTATTGAAGTTATTTTGTCAAACACGAGCACTACTTTCAGAATCATATCTCTACCTTGCATGTCGATGGAGGGCTTTCCCGTTAAGTTGCCCTCTATACATTTCTATGGGTCTGTGTACGTGTGTGGTCTATAACCAGAACCAGCTGCTTGAGAGAAAGATTTTGTATGAAAAGATAGGAAATCTGTAGAGATGTTTGGCTTACAGTATATATGTCTAATTAAGCAGCCCATATATAGCACAGCACTTGTAGACTAGCACAGGAAAGCAGCACCACAGATGAAAGGAGAAACTAGTGATCAAACCTGAGTTAATAAGTAGTCTATCTTTGGTAGAGCCTTGCTCTCTCCGACAGTCAAACAAATTGTGATATTAAAAAAATATATATTCATGAAAGTAACACAAATGAATATAAATAGTAATATAATGTATTACTTTCCACACAACCAGATCTCTCTTAAGACCCCCAAAAGGCTAGAGCCAGCCCTCATTTGAATACAGAACTTTCCCAAAGTGCTACTGCGCTGGTGGAGACAACATTTGATCCCTCCCCACACCGAGGAAAGTGAAACTGAATCTCACAGCCTCATTTATAATGCAGACAATAAAGTACATTCTAGATTCCCCGCATCAAGCACAATGCATAGATAAAGCTATCCACACCGCAGTGTTTACCCAAAACGTATTGATGACTGATACTTAGTAAAGGAGAAAGAGGGTGCACATACCAAAACACAGGTATTTTCCAACACATGATCCAAAAGAAAATGCCATGTGTTTGTGTGTGCAGTCTATTCACCTTCACAGTACATGAATACAACAGAAAGACAGTAGCATTATGACCAAGGCGGCAACATGCAAATGAACATGCCATGAAGTGGCCTTAAAATAATGAAGCCTACATGATAGTGATATCATTAACACATAGTGTACTGCCTAACTACAATACAAGTATTGCACACTATATTACATCGTTTTTAATTTTTTTTAATAAACTTGCTGTGTGTTGATTTTCAAATGTGAGACTAGGGACTGGATTAAATCCAAGGTGTGTTGTAGAGCGCTGTCGACCATGTACCTTATATTAAAAGGCAATGTTCCTGTGTTTTTGGGAAAGATCGCATTCACGGTAAACTTCTACCTTTACAAAAGGAACAGACACATTTGAATAAGTGAAGACATCTGAACAAGTTGCATCAGACAAATATCACTTTAAAAAAATCGTAGTTTAAATGAGTCAGTCACATGGCTTTCGGACACATATGCAGCTTCACTTACATTTTCCCCTCATAAATAAATATATTTTCCGTGTGACATTTATTTTTCAGGTTTGTTTTCACCCCTTCCAGCTACATCTGGTCTCCCATCCAGGACTGACCCTGCTCAGCTTCAGAAGTAATCCAGCAGTGGAATGCAGGGTGCTATGTTGCTGGAATGAATGAACCAAGACTTGAACTGTAAAAAAGGCAGCGAAAGCAAAGGCAAGGGAAACAACCAAAGATAAGGAACATTGCAGGAAAGAGGGTGTTTTATTTAATCGCGTAATCATTTTTTAAAAAGTTACTGAAACTATTGTTTTGCATCCATGTTCTCACTTTTTGAAATGATTTCCTTGCAACATTTTGTTTTGCTTTCAGTATATTTTTTGTTGTTGCAATACTAAAAGTTTTGTTCTCGACTTCAGAAGTTTTGCTTGATATTAATGGCACAAAAGTAACTCACTGACTAGAGGATGGCACCATATAATAACACTATTAAAAAGGTGTTTAAAACAACTATCCTTAATTGAAACATTAACAAAGTGTTCTCCCTGCCACAGTTTCAGTAAAAAAGGTAAGGTGCTGGAGAAATGCAACCACTCAAATTCATAGACAGAGCAATGGATGCAAAGACTGACAATCCATAATATAAAATTCTAATATGGCGACACTATCAGTGATTTATTTAGTACTCAAGGCACACTCAACCAGCATGGCAACCACAGCATTCTGCAGCGATACACCATCCTATCTGGTTTGCGCTTAGTGGGACTATCATTTGTTTTTGAATAGGAAAATGACACAACACACTTCCAGGCTGTGTCATCAAGGCAAAGGGTGGCTACTTTAAAGAATCTCAAATCTTAAATTGTCACGCCCTGGTCGAAGTATTTTGTGTTTATCTTCATTTATTTGGTCAGGCCAGGGTGTGGCATGGGTTTTTGTATGTGGTGTGTTGGTATTGGGATTTTAGCTTAGTGTTCTAGTTAAGTCTATGGCTGTCTGAAGTGGTTCTCAATCAGAGGCAGGTGTTTATCGTTGTATCTGATTGGGAACCATATTTAGGCAGCCATATTCTTTGAGTGTTTTGTGGGTGATTGTCCTTAGTGTCCTTGTTTCTGTCGCTGTGTTAGTTTGCACCAGTTTAGGCTGTTTCGGTTTTTGTACAGTTCGTGTTTCTTCGTTATTAAATAAACATGGATCGCAGTAGCCATGCTGCATTTTGGTCCGACTCTACTTCACCCAAAGAAAACCGTAACATAAATATATTTGTTCAGCACTTTTTTGGTCACTACATGATTCCATATGTGTTATTTCATAGTTTTGATGTCTTCACTATTGTTTTACAATGTAGAAACTAGTAAAACTAAAGAAAATCACTGGAATGAGTAGGTGTGTCCAAACTTTGGACTGGTACTACGTTATTTTGGTAGTACCGGTCCAAAGTCAGTAGAAAGGCCTTTTTAGTGTCCTATTTTTTCATAACTGTTATCTTATTTGCCTACAGTCTGTAAGCTGTTAGTGTCTTAACGACCGTTCCACAGGTGCATGTTCATTAATTGTTGGGAAACAGCATGGGAAACAGTGTTTAAACCCTTTACAATGGAGATCTGAAGATATTTGGATTTTTAAGAATTCTTTGAAAGACAGGGTCTTGAAAAAGGGACGTTTATTGTTTTGCTGTGTTTATAAAAGTGGCCAGTGATTGGGTCTCAATGTAGGCAGCAGTCTCTCTGAGTTAGTGATTGCTGTTTAGCAGTCTGATATCCTTGAGATTGAAAAACAGCTTCTGTCTCTCAGTCCCAGCTTTGATGCACCAGTACTGACCTCACCTTCTGGATGGTAGTGGTGTGAACAGGCAGTGACTCGGGTGGTTGATGTCCTTGATGATCTTTTCGGACATCCTGTGGACATCGGGTGCTGTAGGTGTCATGGAGGGCAGGTAGTTTGCCCATTGTGCAGACCGCACCACCCTCTGGAGAGCCTTGTGTTTGAGGGCGGTACAGTTGCCGTACCAAGCTGTGATACAGCCCGACAGGATGCTCTCGATTGTGCATCTGTAAAAATGTGTCAGTGTCTAGGGTGACAAGCCAAATTTCTTCAGCCTCCTAAGGTTGAAGAGGCGCTATTGCGTCTTCTTCACCACACTGTCTGTGTGGGAAGACCATTTAAATTTGTCCGTGATGTGCACGCTGAGGAACTTAACTTTCCAACTTCTCCACTGCTGTCCCTTCGATGTGGATAGGGGTGCTCCCTCCGCTGTTTCCTGAAGTCCACAATCATCTCCTTTGTTTTGTTGATGTTGAGTGAGAGGTTGTTTTCCCTGACAACACTCCGAGTGCCCTCACCACCTCCCTGTTCGGCTGTCTCATCATTGTTGGTAATCAAGCCCACTACTGTTGTGTCATCTGCAAACTTGATGATTGAGTTGGAAGCGTGCATGGCCACGCAGTCGTTGGTGAACAGGGAGTACAGGAGGGGGCTGATCATGCACCAGTGGGGCCCCAGTGATGAGGGTCAGCGAAGTGGAGATATTGTTTCCTAACTTCACCACATGCGGCGGCCCGTCAGAAAGTCCAGGACCCAATTCCTGAGGGCTGGGTTGAGACCCAGGGCCTCCAGATTGATGATGAGCTTTGAGAGTACTATGGTGTTCAATGCTGAGCTATAGTCAATGAACAGTATTCTTACATAGATATTCCTATTGTCCAGATGGGATAGGGCAATGTGCAGTGTGATGGCGATTGTGTCATCTGTGGACCTGTTGGGGCGGTATGCAAACTGAAGTGGGTCTAGGGTGGCCTGTAAGGTGATATGATCCTTGACTAGTCTCTCAAAGCACTTCATGATGACAGAAGTGAGTGCTACGGGGCAGAAGTCATTTAGTTCAGTGATCTTTGCCTTCTTTGGTACAGGACCAATGGTAGCCATCTTGAAGCATGTGAGGACAACAGACTGGGATAGAGAGTGATTGAATAAACAGACTGTGCATTGCCTGCACATGCTCTGAGGACACAGCTAGGGAAGCCGTTTGGGCCAACAGCCTTGTGAGGTTTAACACGTTTAAATGTTTTACTCATGTCAGCCACGGAGAAGGAGGGGGGGCACAGTCCTTGTCAGCGAGCCGTGACGGTGGCACTGTATTATTCTCAAAGCGGGCAAAGAAGGTGTTTAGTTTGTCTGGAAGCGTGGTGTCGGTGTCCGTGACGTGGCTCGTTATCTTTTTATGGTTAAATGCGGTGCATTGCTCTTTCAGTTTTTCACGAATGCCGCCATCCTTCCATGGTTTTTGGTTAGGGTAGGTTCTAATAGTCACAGTGGGTACAACATCTCCAATGCACTTCTTTATAAACGCACACACCGAGTCAGCGTATAGGTCGATGTTGTTCTGATTGGGACATATTCCAGTCCGTGTGACCAAAACAATCTTAAAGCGTGGCTTCTGATTGGTCAGACCAGGGTTGAATGGTTCTCATCACTGCTACATCCTATTTGAGTTTCTGCCTATAAGACGGTAGGAGCAAGATGGCGTCATGGTCAGATTTGCCGAAGGGAGGGCGGGGGAGGGCTTGTATACATCGCGGAAGTTAGAGAATCAGTGGTCGAGGGTATTGCCCATGCGCGTAGTGCAATCAATATACTGGCAGAACTTAGGTAGGCTTGTTCTCAAATTTGCTTTGTTAAAATCCACAGCTTCAATAAATGCAGCCTCAGGATATATTGTTTCCAGTTTGCATATAGTCCAGTGAAGTTCCTTGATGGCCGTCTTGGTGTCGGCTTTAGGGGGAATTTGCCCAGCTGTGACTGACAAGAATTCTCTTGGTAGGTAAAATGGCTGTCATTTGATTGTAAGGAATTCTAGGTCAGGTGAGCAGAAGGATGTGAGTTCCTGTATGTTGTTATGATTACACCATGAGTTGTTAATCATGAAGCATACACCCCCGCCATTCCTCTTCCCAGAGAGGTGTTTATCTATTTCGGCATGATGCATGGAGAAGTCCTGTGGCTGAACCGATTCCGACAACATATCCTGAGTGAACCATGCTTCCGTGAAACAGAGAATGTTACAATCTCTGATGTTTCTCAGGAAGGCAACCCTTGCTCGCATTGTGTCTACCTTGTTGTCAAGAGACTGGACATTGGCTAGTAGTAGACTCGGGAGCGGTGGGCAACGTGCACGTCTACGGAGCCTGACCAGGTGGCCGCTTCGTCTGCCCCTTCTGCAGCGCTATTGTTTTGGGTCGACTACTGGGACTACTACTAGATCCATTGTCCTGGGTGGTGGTCCGAACAGACGACCCTCTTCGGGAAAGTCGTATTCCTGGTCATAATGTTGGTGAATTGACTTTGCTCTTATGTCCAATAGTTCTTCCCGGCTGTATGTAATAAGACTTAAGATTTCCTGTGGTAACAATGTAAGAGGTAATACATAAAAACAAAATTCTGCATAGTTTCCTAAGAACTCAAAGCGAGGCGACCATCTCTGTCAGCGGCATCTTGCTAAAATCATCTGTCCTCAGTTGCACCACTCACAACTGAGTTCCAAACTGCTTCTCAAAGCAACGTCAGCACAATAACTGTTCGTCGGGAGCTTCACCAGTCTTAACTCCAATAGTGAAGAGGCGATTCCGGGACGTTGGCCTTCTAGGCAGAGATCCTCTGTCCAGTGTCTGTGTTATTTTGCCCATCTTAATCTCTTATTTTTATTGGTCAGTCTGAGATATGGCTTTTTCTTTGCAACTCTGCCGATAAGACCAGCATCCCGTAGTCGCCTCCTCGCTTTTGACGTTGAGACTGATGTTTTCTGGATACTATTTAAAGAAGTTGCAGATGAGGACTTGTGAGGCATCTGTTTCTCAAACTAGACACTAATGTACTTGTCCTTTTGCTCAGTTGTGCACCAGGGCCTCCCACTCTTTCTATTCTGGTTCGGGCCAGTTTGCGCTGTTCTGTGAAGGGAGTAGTACACAGCATTGCACGAGATCTTCAGTTTCTTGGCAATTTCTCGCATGGAATAGCCTACATTTCTCAGAACAAGAATAGACGAATGAGTTTCAGAATAAAGGTCTTTGTTTGTGGCCATTTTGAGGCTGTAATCAAACCCACTAACGCTGATGCTCCAGATACTCAACTAGTCTAAAGAATGCCAGTTTTATTGCTTCATTTAATCAGGACAACAGTTTCAGTTGTGCTAACATAATTGTATGTGAATGTGGCTAATTCGGCCAATATCCCTAGTTTATTAATGGCGCTGGCTGCGTGGGTGGGCGCCCTAATGGGTTACGCACCCAATGTATGGATGACCGGTACATTTCTCAAATGTCCAATAAATTCAAATCTTCCCAGTCACATGTCTGTCTCCAAAATACTTTAGATTTTATTTAATCAGATAGGCCAGTTGAGAACACATTCTCATTTACAACGGAGACATGGCCAAGACAAAGCAAAGCAGTGTGACAAAAAACAGAGTTACACATTGGATAAACAAAAGTGCAGTCAATAGCAATAGAAACATCTATATACAGTGTGTGCAAATAGAGTAAGGGGGTAAGGCAATAAATAGGCCGTAGTAGCGAAGGAATTACAATTTAGCAAATGAACACTGGAGTGATATTCTTCTCCAGGGGCCTCATAACTTTGCATATGTACAAAATATACCCCAAAACATGACTGCACCAGTTGTCACGCTAAAGTTGGCATTTATAAAAACTTGATGTGAGAATGTGCTTAACCTCCTGCAAACTTGCGTGCACAGTTTCTAGTGGTTGAAGTCTTGCATTGCAAGAAGGAAAAAGTAGCCTTTTGCAAATGGGGAACATATGACACTCTTATTCAAAACAAAACAGGTAGGCCCAGGAAAATATAACAAGATGCAATCATTTGCCATTAATAAGGTGCGAAATTTGATTTATATTTGCATTCTAAAATAGGCATAGGCATATATTTCCTATTTCCATAATCATTGCAGAATAAATCACTCCTTATCTGACTGATGGTTTCATAGGCTACTTGCAAAAAAAGCCTATAGGCCTAAAACAAGTTATAGGCTACCATTCATCCCATCTCTCATTTAATTGTACCCACTTCACAGTAGTAAATAGGCTGCTTGAATTAGCTTATCTATTTTGTTCTTTGCAATCTGATCCGAAAGCGCAGCTTAACAGTAGAACAGATGGTTTCTCCTTTCCATTGAAGTATGTAGGCTACGTCTGAAGTGTGAAATGTATTGCGTAGACAATATTTAATTTCGAAACATAACACATACATACAGTATATCGTAACCATTGCAGAATAAATTCCTTACATTTTCTGGCTATGATGTTTATATTCCAGAAGTAGACAAACAACAAATTACCATGCACATCTCTCATTTACATGGGCCTGTTAGATAGGCTATTAGGCTATGCAGACGACAGGGTGCATGGTTTATAACATAAAATAGATATTTACAGGTGAACAGAAAGTTGATCTTGTTCATTGAAGTGTGAATGCAAAACATTATTCCATTCAAATGATCTGTTTACAGGTCCACAACAATCTAGTCTTTCCTAAATGGTCAGATACAGCAAATGTCACTGCAAAAGAAAACATTCTCCCAACACGGCCAAAGCCATTATGAAGTTCGACATTGCTATTTCCTTTACATACCATCTTGGTCTAATTCCAACACTTCCAAAGTATACAGCAAATAATTGTCACCGTAAAATGTGAAAGATGGGCATTTCAGGTGGAGTTATAATGCTCGTTCACGCGCAAACCGTTTTAGGTTTCTAAAGGGAAACATACTGTAATGAAACAGCAGGGAGCAGGTCTCGAACCCTCGACCTTCGAGCCCGAGGTCCGGTGCGCTATCGACTGTGCCGCAAAAGCATGCTCGAGCAGCAGAGTCGATTTCCACGCTTATAAACCCAGGGTCGTTACACTACTCCCTCCTTTCAAAGATCACGTCCTCGCGCTAGCTTGCGACTCTACGTCTTACAGGAACGCGTTCACCGGCCAAGCACACGCACTGTCGTGGATGCAACGTCCGATCACTTCTGACACCAATGTAATGAAACAGCAGGGAGCAGGTCTCGAACACTCGACCTCGAGGTCCGGTACGCTATCGACTGTGCCGCAAAAGCATGCTCGAGCGGCAGAGTCGATTTCCACGTTTATAAACCCGGGATCGTTACATATGTATGGTGTATGCCAAGTTTATAAATCAATATGTTCTTGCAGTTGCAGTCTTTTCATGAATGCCACACAAATATTTTGTGTTAAATTTATTCAACGGATATAAATGAGGCCCCAGAACCGCTGGACCAATAGGCACCACATTTAGTTTGTAGTGTCTTCAAACACAATATTTTCAAAGACTCTAGCTCAAACAATATAGCTGCTATAAGCCAATGAGCTTGCATGAATGTTTTATGCTGTTCAACAGCACCCACATACTGTATCAACCTTGATTTAAGTGTGGATATCGATTCTGCCACTCAAGCATGCTTTTGTGGCACCGTCGATGGCATGCTGGGCTCCAGGAAAGAAGGTTGAGGGTTTGCGCCGCACTCCCTTCCTGTTTCATTAAAATACTTTACAGGTTAACTAGACTCACATCCCTGAGCATGTGTGCCAAATTCCATGACTCTGGGTCAAACAGCTCAAGAGACATAGATATGTCCATATTATAGTGCCACCAAGTGGTCGTTCTGACTTAGCTTGCATATTTTGACCCTTCACAGTGTTGATCAAGTATTATTTTACAAATAACTGTCTGATTTACACATTTATGCCCTAAGATAACACCCATAGCATCCATGTTGTTTGTGATACTAGCCTGGAATCATAGTTTCATGACTCTCCCAAGAAAGGAATGGAAAATATGCCTTGATAATCTCAAAAGTTGACAAATATTGATATAATTAGCTATGGAAAGTACTTTGTGCATTTGAAAATTGCCAAATACTGTACTTGTCATAACAATCACATCAGATCATTAAACGTTTTTGGGGCCCATCCACAAAGGAAAAAATAATCTTTGTTATATTTTTACAGATTACTTTACATCATTTAGCAGATGCTCTTGTTCAGAGCGACTAGGGTTAAGTAATTGCTCAAGGGCACATCAATAGATTTTTCACCTTGTAGGCATGTGGATTTGAACCAGTGACATTTCGGTTACTGGCCTGACGCTCTAACCGCTAGGCTACCTGCCACCAGATCTTATTTTAGAGCTGATGAAATGAACAGTTAGTGAAAAAAATATAAATTGGTCTGCCTGTGTTAATGCAGCCTATTTGTCCTATTTCAAATGTGTATTTTGCAAATCCCAACTCCCCCTGAGGGCAGGGTCAGAACAGCGACTCTGGAGCAATTAGGGTTAGGTGCCCATTGACAGATTTTTCACCTTGTTGAAGGCTGGATTCGACAAAGTCTGTATATTATTCTGCTCTTGATTTCAAGCAATTCTATTCAAATACATTTATGAATCTATTTATTTAACCAGTCAGGTCAGTTTTAAGAACAAATTCTTATTTACAATGATGGCCTACCCGGATGACACTGGGCCAATTGTGCACTGCCCAATGCGACTCCCAATCATGGCCAGATGTGATACAGCCTGGAATTGAACCAGGGATTGTAGTGACACCTCTTGCACTGAGCTGCAGTTTCTTTGACCACTGCGCCACATGGGAACAAGAAACAAAATCTGGTTAGGTGTTGTGCCAAGGTATTCAAACAATTAAGTCAAATACACAGTTCAATACATCATCCAAGTTACACTGCATGTCGATGAACAAAGGCACCCACATGAAAGCATACGGTCACCTGACACCTCTTTAGACAACTGCATGCTTTTCTAAATTAGGCATTCCTTTGCAGATTGAATAGCAGTCAGACCTTTTCAAAATAGCAGACAGGTGAACAGTGTCTCAAATCTCTGTTTCTTTTCCTGTTGCCTTTCTCAGTGTCTAGACCACTTTTATCTGCCACACTCATTACAGCAGCTGTTACCTGTGTGTGACCTGTGTGTGGGGGGAGGGCAGAGGAGGAGGAAGAGTCTGGGAGAAAGGAAAGAAAGCATGTGTGTATGTTCCATGCCAATCAGAAGAATTTAGGGGTTTTATCGCTGAAGACTCAAAAGCTTGTTTCTCCGCCTGTTGGATAAGGGAAGCCATTGGGTGTTAACACTTGGTGGATACTAGAGATCCTGACTGCCTATGTGTTTAGCTGGACACCTCAGCATTGTTACAGCCACTTCCCTTTGTTCTCACAGCCCATACACTAATTGATGCATATTCTGTCACCAAATCAATGGAAAGGCCAAGTGTTTACTATATAAATATGCTTTTATTTGTCAAAAAAATAAGAAAAAAAGTGTTGAAAGGGCAAATTATAAATACAACATCTCTAATGTCTGGTGTATCTAACAATTTATGCCTCTTTCAGTCCAGTACGGATTTGCAACTCCACCTGAGGAGTCAGTGTAGTGTATTAGCAATGGTTATATACATCAAAATCCTTGAGAAAATTGTAAGATGTACTGACTAACAGAATTCCACATCTTTATGAGACAACTCACCTTCAAAATGTGTACCTTAATCTCCGCTGCCTGACCAGCAGACTGTTCTTACTGAGACATGACAACGAACAGAAAATGATTTAATGTAACATGTTTGAGAAGGCTAAGAACCATCACACAACCTACCCTGATTGCTTGACTGGACTTTTTCCTTAAACATTTTGTCAAATATAAAAATGTCCTCACTTTTCTTGCGGCACATACATGTCCTCCTCACCAGCATTAATGTTTAGATCCCTTACTGCCAGCTATTAAAACAGAAGAGACCATAATTAGCAAGTTAACAGGATTCAAATATTCACGTATGCTACCACCAATGTGCAAGTTGTAAAAGTAAACATTGAATTTACAGATAGCACATTCTGTCTTGCTGTACAGTGCTTTGCTGTCATTGTTGGAATAGTTTAGCTACTTGTGTCATCAGCCTTTAGTTTGTATCAGCCACCGTGTTGTAGTCCGGCATCTGATTCAGCCTTGCCATGAGTTGTTGGAAATCCATGCCCATGCTTAGTGATGCATCATTCCCTCACACAAAGAGTATCCTGGTGGGCCCACAGGTCCCACAAAGTAATTGTATCAATGAAAAAAATATGAAGAGTCAACCGTTTAACTTCTTTTAGTGTATTTTACTAGGCTTGGTTAAGTAGCTAATGTTAGCTAGCTATCTGTTCTTCCACCAACATTGGGTAGCTAACATTAGCTACTTTGCTACCAAAGCATAGTAGGCTAACTTTGCCAGCTAACATTAGCTTGTTTTAGTCAAAAGAGCAATGTGAAAATTGCACAGCTGTCAGTTTTCTGGTCCTTAAATTAAATTGTTATTGTAATATTCATATGTATAAAGATACTGAATTGTAATTTGGATGCATTTTACCGCCATATCATACTGTGCTATGATTGGTTAAGACCACTCAAATGGTTAGGTCATGGGCAGTTTGATCCTGGTTGGCGATACGTGAACATGCCAGTTATAGCTAGCTAATAAAGAGCTACGTTAAGAAATATCCTGTAGCACTGCATTTTATTATTTTGTACAAAGTGTGCAAAACAAGACAGTTATGTTTTTATTTATCACTATGTTCTTTAATACAGGGCCGACATACAAGTTGCTTACTTTTTTCCCTTCTACTTGCCTCTTTCATTGTTGTGGTAATGCTGCAACTAGTTGGTTGTAATTTTGGGTAGAGCAGACATTTCCATATGTCTGTGTTAGCTGCATGTTTGACATAACTCCACCAGTCCGATATATAATGTCATTCACAACCTAACACAATTCAATATCACTTTTTCAATACTGTAAATGCCATATTGACCTGTGGACAAATTATATGTGGGATTCACGTCTCTAACTAAACCAAAAATGCTTCATCAGACCAGAGGACATTACTACAAAAAGTACGATCTTTGTCCCCATGTGCAGTTGCAAACCATAGTCTGTCTTTTTTTAATGGCGGTTTTGGAGCAGTGGCTTCTTCCTTGATGAGCGGCCTTTCAGGTTATGTCAATAAATTACTCGTTTTTTTACTGTGGATATAGATACCTTTGTACCTGTATCCTCCAGCATCTTCACAAGGTCCTTTGCTGTTGTTCTGGGATTGATTTGCACTTTTCGCACCAAAGCACGTTCATCTCTAGGAGACAGAATGCGTCTCCTTCCTGAGCGGTATGACAGCTGCGTGTTCCCATGGTGTTTAAACTTGCATACTATTGTTTGTACAGATGAACGTGGTACCTTCAGGCTTTTGGAAATTGCTCCCAAGGATGAACCAGACTTGTGGAGGTATGCCATTTTTTCGGAGGTCTTGGCTGATTTCTTTTGATTTTCCCATGATGTTATGCAAAGAGGCACTGAGTTTGAAGGTAGGCCTTGAAATAGATCCACAGGTACACCTCCAATTGACTCAAACGATGTCAATTAGCCTATCAGAAGCTTCTAAAGCCATGACATCATTTTCTGGAATTTTCCAAGCTGTTTAAAGGCACAGTCAACTTAATGTCTACAAACTTCTGACCCACTGGAATTGTGACACAGTGAAATATAATTGAAATATTCTGTCTGTAAACAATTGCTGGAAAAATTACTTGGGTCAAGAGGTCATACCATCCACCGCCTTTGAGGATATTACTCACTATTTTTATATTTAACTAGGCAAGTTTAAATGAGCGATCCATCCCTGGACAATGAAATAGACAAACTCAGGGCAAGGAGTTAGATTTGGGTGTTTCTGGAATGAATTTACACAAGCCATTATAAGATAAATGTGTGCAATCATGTGCTAGACCAGCAAGGACGTCACAAGAGAACAACAGTAGTGTTAGCTCTGCAACTGGTTGAATGTGTGGTAGGCCCGTTTGTCGGTCAGTGGCGAACCACTGTCTGTACACTTGATGAGTGAAAACTTCTACTTTTATCAGTGCTTATAGCTTCTCCCGGCATGTCTACCTTATCATGTTGTTCTGTCAACTGTACAATGGTGAGATCCTTGTTAGAATACATTCATGTGAAGACACTATACAGATCATTCCTATCTTCACTTGCTATGACAAACAGCTGTTTAGGGGGCAGGCAAAAAATGTCGGAGCTCACTGCAAATGTAACTTTGGTCAGATCCTTATTGACATTCTGATCATTGGCATGTAAGCACTTGGCACCATCAGAGCCTACTGGGCACAGACGTCAATTCAAAGAGTAGGCCTATTCCACGTTGGTTCAACTTAATTTGGAAACAACGTTGATTCAGCCAGTGTGTGCCCATTTGAGACCTACATACAGTGGGGAGAACAAGTATTTGATACACTGCCGATGTTGCAGGTTTTCCTACTTACAAAGCATGTAGAGGTCTGTAATTTTTATCATGGGTTTATCATGGGTACGGAATCTAAAACAAAAATGAGGAAGTGTGATTTTCTGGATGTTTGTTTTAGATTCCGTCTCTCATAGTTGAAGTGTACCTATGATAAAAATTACAGACCTCTACATGCTTTGTAAGAAGGAAAACCTACAAAATCGGCAGTGTATCAAATACTTGTTCTCCCCACTGTATATGTCATCTCTCATGACACCCACTAACAAGTTTCTCATATAATTTTAAATCAGTTGGCCAGACGATTCGCTTAAACTCTTGGTCAGTTAAAACCGTTCTCTGAACAAAAATTCCTTGATTGTTTTTTTGGGGTTTACCTATGAAACCATTTGCTCACTACAATAGGAAGGACTAGTAACCATAGTCTAAAACACAAAAAGCGTTTGATAAAGTATGATGGGAATGTATATATAAATGCCTGGAATATTTCGAAGAATCTCATAGAATGGATAAAAGCTTTGTATAGTAACCCTACGTGTAAAATAGTAAATAATGGCTACTTCTCAGAAAGTATTAAACTGTCAAGAGTAGTAAAACAAGGTTGTCCACTATCGGCATATCTATTTATTATGTCCATCGAAATGTTAGCTATTAAAATCAGATTCAACAATAATATAAAGGGTCTAGAAATACAGGGTTTAAAAACAAAGGAGGAATTCATGTTGATTCATGTTTTCTGATGATTCATGTTTTCTTTTAATTACACAATGTTTATCCCTTCACAGCCTCAGAGGATCTAGATAATTTTTCCAACCTCTCTGGATTAATCAAATCAAATCAAATGTTATTTGTCACATACACATTGTTAGCAGATGGTAATGCGAGTGTAGCGAAATGCTTGTGCTTCTAGTTCCGACAATGCAGTAATAACTCACAAGTAATCTAGCTAACAATTCCAAAACCACTACCTTATAGACACAAGTGTAAGGGGATAAAGAATATGTACAAAAATATATATGAATGAGTGATGGTACAGAGCGGCATAGGCAAGATACAGTAGATGGTATTGAGTACAGTATATACATATGAGATGAGTATGTAAACAAAGTGGCATAGTTAAAGTGGCTAGTGATACATGTATTACATAAAGATGCAGTAGATGATATAGAGTACAGTATATACGTATACATATGAGATGAATAATGTAGGGTATGTAAACATTATATTAGGTAGCATTGTTTAAAGTGGCTAGTGATATATTTTACATAATTTCCCATCAATTCCCATTAATAAAGTGGCTGGAGTTGAGTCAGTGTGTTGGCAGCAGCCACTCAATGTTAGTGGTGGCTGTTTAACAGTCTGATGGCCTTGAGATAGAAGCTGTTTGTCAGTCTCTCGGTCCCAGCTTTGATGCATCTGTACTGACCTCGCCTTCTGGATGATAGCGGGGTGAACAGGCAGTGGCTCGGGTGGTTGTTGTCTTTGATGATCTTTATGGCCTTCCTGTGACATCGGGTGGTGTAGGTGTCCTGGAGGGCAGGTAGTTTGCCCCCGGTGATGCGTTGTGTAGACCTCACTACCCTCTGGAGAGCCTTAAAGTTGTGGGCGGAGCAGTTGCCGTACCAGGCGGTGATACAGCCCGACAGGATGCTCTCGGTTGTGCATCTGTAGAAGTTAGTAGAGTGCTTTTGGTGACAAGCCGAATTTCTTCAGCCTCCTGAGGTTGAAGAGGCGCTGCTGCGCCTTCTTCACGATGCTGTCTGTGTGGGTGGACCAATTCAGTTTGTCTGTGATGTGTACGCCAAGGAACTTAAAACTTACTACCCTCTCCACTATTGTTCCATCGATGTGGATAGGGGGGTGTTCCCTCTGCTGTTTCCTGAAGTCCACAATCATCTCCTTAGTTTTGGTGACGTTGAGTGTGAGGTTATTTTCCTGACACCACACTCCGAGGGCCCTCACCATCTCCCTGTAGGCCGTCTCGTCGTTTTTTCAAGCCTACCACTGTTGTGTCGTCCGCAAACTTGATGATTGAGTTGGAGGCGTGCGTGGCCACGCAGTCGTGGGTGAACAGGGAGTACAGGAGAGGGCTCAGAACGCACCCTTGTGGGGCTCCAGTGTTGAGGATCAGCGGGGTGGAGATGTTGTTGCCTACCCTCACCACCTGGGGAAGGCCCGTCAGGAAGTCCAGTACCCAGTTGCACAGGGCGGGGTTGAGACCCAGGGTCTCGAGCTTGATGACGAGCTTGGAGGGCACTGTGGTGTTAAATGCCGAGCTGTAGTCGATGAACAGCATTCTCACATAGGTATTCCTCCAGTCCAGATGGGTTAGGGCAGTGTGCAGTGTGGTTGAGATTGCATCGTCTGTGGACCTAGTTGGGCGGTAAGCAAATTGGAGTGGGTCTAGGGTGTCAGGTAGGGTGGAGGTGATATGGTCTTTGACTAGTCTCTCAAAGCACTTCATGATGACGGAAGTGAGTGCTACAGTTTAGCTCAGTTACCTTAGCTTTCTTGGGAACAGGAACAATGGTGGCCCTCTTGAAGCATGTGGGAACAACAGACTGGGATGGGGATTGATTAAATATGTCCGTAAACACACTAGCCAGCTGGTCTGTGCATGCTCTGAGGGCGCGGCTGGGGATTCCGTCTGGGCCTGCAGCCTTGCGAGGGTTAACACGTTTAAATGTTTTCCTCACGTCGGCTGCAGTGAAGGAGAGTCCGCATGTTTTGGTTGCGGGGTGTGTCAGTGGCACTGTATTGTCCTCAAAGCGGGAAAAAAAGTTATTTAGTCTGCCTTGGAGCAAGACATCCTGGTCCGTGACGGGGCTGGTTTTCTTTTTGCAATCCATGATTCACTGTAGACCCTGCCACATACCTCTTGTGTCTGAGCCGTTGAATTGAGATTCTACTTTGTCTCTATACTGACGCTTAGCTTGTGACGCTTAGCTTGCGGAGGGAATAGCTACACTGTTTGTATTCGGTCATGTTTCCGGTCACCTTGCCCTGATTAAAAGCAGTGGTTCGCGCTTTCAGTTTCACGCAAATGCTGCCATCAATCCACGGTTTCTGGTTTGGGAATGTTTTAATCGTTGCTGTGGGAACGACATCTTCAACGCACGTTCTAATGAACTCGCTCACCGAATCAGCGTATTCGTCAATGTTGTTGTTTGATGCAATACGAAACATATCCCAGTCCACGTGATGGAAGCAGTCTTGGAGTGTGGAATCAGATTGGTCGGACCAGCGTTGAACAGACCTCAGCGCGGGAGCGTCTTGTTTTAGTTTCTGTCTGTAGGCAGGGATCAACAAAATGGAGTCGTGGTCAGCTTTTCCGAAAGGAGAGCGGGGCAGGGCCTTATATGCGTCGCGGAAGTTAGAATAGCAATGATCCAAGGTTTTTCCAGCCCTGGTTGCGCAATCGATATGCTGATACAATTTAGGGAGTCTTGTTTTCAGATAAGCCTTGTTAAAATCCCCAGCTACAATGAATGCAGCCTCAGGATATATGGATTCCAGTTTGCAAAGAGTCAAATAAAGTTTGTTCAGAGCCATCGATGTGTCTGCTTGGGGGGAATATATACGGCTGTGATTATAATCGAAGAGAATTCCCTTGGTAGATAATGCGGTCGACATTTGAATGTGAGGAATTCTAAATCAGGTGAACAGAAGGACTTGAGTTCCTGTATGTTGTTGTGACTACACCACGTCTCGTTAACCATGAAGCATACGCCCCCGCCCCTCTTCTTACCAAAAATATGTTTGTTTCTGTCGGCGCGATGCGTGGAGAAACTAGCTGGCTGCACCGACTCCGATAGCGTCTCTCCAGTGAGCCATGTTTCCGTGAAGCAAAGAACGTTACAGTCTCGGATGTCCCTCTGGAATGCTACCCTTGCTCGGATTTCATCAACCTTGTTGTCAAGAGACTGGACATTGGCGAGAAGTATGCTAGGGAGTGGTGCACGATGTGCCCATCTCCAGAGTCTGACCAGAAGACCGCTTCGTTTCCCCCTTTTACGAAGTCGTTTTTTGGGTCGCCGGGATCCATTCCGTTGTCCTGGGTGAAAGGCAGAACACAGGATCCGCTTCGCGAAAGTCATATTCTTGGTCGTACTGATGGTGAGTTGACGCTGCTCTTATATTCAGTAGTTCTTCTCGACTGTATGTAGTGAAGCTTAAGATGACCTGGGGTACCAATGTAAGAAATAACACGTAAAAAAACAAAAAACTGCATAGTTTCCTAGGAACGCGAAGCGAGGCGGCCATCTCTGTCGGTGCTGGAGGTATAATACTTATTATACTTCCGGCGCCAAATTAAGTGTACTATATTGCGTATTGGTTCACAGAAAAATACTACTTTACATGACCATATAGTTTACAAATAAAATGGTCTGACGGTGAAGTGGTATTCATATCCCGAAAGAGAGGAATGATGTCACCACAATACATTTTAATAGAAGGAAAAAAATACACTACCGTTCAAAAGTTTGGGGTCACTTAATTAGGGATCCCTTTAGCGGGATCATTTTCGCCAACATCCTCTGAATTGCAGAGCGCCATATTCAAATTAAATTACTAAAAATATTTAATTTTCATGAAATCACAAGTGCAATATACCAACACACACGCTTGTTGATAACCCACCTGGCCTGTCAGATTTCAAAAAAGCTTTACAGCAAAAGCTAACCAAGTGTTAATGTTAGGACAGCTCTCTCAGCAGACAAAACATTGCAGACAAAACATTACAAACAGCTAGCAGCAAAGTAGATTGTTCACAAAAGTCAGAAAAGCAATACAATTAATTGCTTACCTTTGATGATATTCGGATGTTTGCACTCACGAGACTCCCAGTTACAAAATAAATGTTTGTTTTGTTTGATAAAGATTATTTTTATATCCAAAATCCTCCATTTTGTTGGCGCATTTTGTTGAGAAATCCACAGGCTTGTGCAGGTCAGGACGGGCAGGCGAAAATTCCAAATAGTTTCCGTAAAGTTCATTTTTCAGAATAAAAGCCTGAAAGTATGTTTAAAGACTGTTCACACCATGTGGAAGCCATAGGGAAATGAATCTGGTTGATATACCTTTAAATGGAGGATAGGCAAGCAATGGAACACAGAGAGGTTTCAAAATAACAGCACTTCCTGGTTGGATTTTCCTCAGGTTTTCGCCTGCAATATCAGTTCTGTTGTACTCACAGACAATATTTTGACCGTTTTGGAAACTTTAGAGTGTTTTCTATCCCGATCTGCCAATTATATGCATATTCTAGCTTCTGGGCCTGAGAAATAGGCCGTTTAATTTAGGCACGTTTTTCATCCAAACATCAAAATACTGCCCCCTAGTCTCAAGAAGTTTTAAGGAGAGCTCCTAGCAAAAAAACTTTTTTTCACAGCGATAGGTTAAATAAATAAACCTCTGAAGGTGAAATGTGTACTTTACATTCAGAAATCTTGCTCTGATTTATCATCTGAAGGGTCCCAGAGATAACATGAACTTTTACATATCCTAAAAAGGTCGATATAGCATGCACAAACGATTTTCTATTTCCACTTGTTTAATTTGCAAAGAAAAGAATCGTTGAAAATCTAACCCTAAAAGGTTTTTCAACCAGTCAAATCACATTCGTATTTATTCCTCAGAGATCCTAGAATGTAACCAGTCTTCACTATATCATTAGGGGTGTAGTATATCCAATACTACACCAAATGGTGGTCAGAGAGCGACGCCTTCATGGCATGCCGATGACGCGGGCAGTCTTCACTTGATTGACTGTGACTTGGCCAAATAAGCACCAATCAGGGTCAAACAAAGCTAGCTAGATATCCAATGAGCTGTGTTTTACGGATACCACATCTGTTGCAAAATGTAGCTGCTAACCCTGTTCGACAGCAAGCCTTTTCCTTTTGGACAACATTTATAAGAATATGGAGAGTTATTAAGTTTTGAAAACTGTGTGTTTTGCAAATGTTGAACTTATAATATGGCTACTAATACTGGAAAAGCTAAATCAAAGTCCGGGTATACGATATTCTTGCAGAAAAATGTCATGTGAATGTTATTGTCTCCTTCACGATTTGCCCAAATTAACCTGGGAACTTCACACTAAAAGTCATGTAGTTTGCTTATACTTCAAGTTATCCGTCTGAAACATTGCACATACACTGCTGCCAAAGCATGGACACCATCAGAATTACAACCAGAGTGATGGCTAGATGTGGGACCTTTCTGTTGCGTTTCAAAGATGGTGGTATAATTTTTTTCTTTGTATTTTCTACCAGATCTATTGTGTTGTATTCTCCTACATTCAATTCACATTTCCACAAACTGCAAAGTGTTTCCTTTCAAATTGTACAACGAATATGCATATCCTTGCTTCAGGTTCTGAGCTGCAGGCAGTTAGATTTGGGTATGTCGCTTTAGGCAAAAATTGAAAAAAAGGGGACTTATCCCTAAGAAGTTTAAAAATGTCATTAAAAAAAAGAACACATTTTATGGCCATTGAAATAACATAAAATAGATCATAAATACAGTGTGGACATTGTTAACTTCTAATGGTTAGGGCTTCCGCTAGCGGCACAGCCCCTCCCCTCCCCCAACATTCCGCTGAAAAGGCAGTGCGGGAAATCCCAAAATATTTTTCAGAAATATTTAACTTTCACACATTAACAAGTCCAATACAGCAAATGAAAGATAAACATACTGTTAATCTACCCATCGTGTCAGATTTTTTTTATGTTTTACAGCGAAAACACAACATACTGTATATTTGTTAGATCACCACCAAATCCAAAAAAACACACAGCCATTTTTCCCAGCCAAAGAGAGTCACAAACGCAGAATTCGAGATAAAATTAATCACTAACCTTTGATAATCTTCATCAGATGACACTCATATGACATCATGTTACACAACATTTGTTTTGTTCGATAATATGCACATTTATATCCACAAATCTCAGTTTACATTGGGGCCATGTTCAGAAATGCCTCCAAAATATCCGGAGTAATTACAGAGTCAGATAACAGAAATACTCATCATAAACTTTGACGAAAGATACATGTTTTACATATAATTAAAGATACTGGTTCTTAATACAACTGCTGTGTCAGATTTTTTTTTAACTTTACAAAAAAAGCAGACCATGCAATAATCTGAGACCGCGCTCAGAGGTACACAATATTTCTCCGCCATGTTGGAGTCAACAGAAATACGAAATTACATCATAAATACTTCCTTACCTTTGATGCTCTTTCATCAGAATGCAGCGCAAGGAGTCCTAGTTCTGCAATAAATGGTCATTGTTTTGTTCCATAATGTCCATTACTAGTGTCCAACTAGCTACTTTTGCTTGCAGGTTTAGCTCACGTCCAAAAGCTGGCGCTGGTACAGGCGAACTTGGACGAAAACTTCCAGAAGTTATATTCAAGGTCGAATAAACTGGTCAAACTAAGTAGAGAATCAATCTTCAGGATGTTATTATCATATATATCCAATAACGTTCCAACCGGAGCATTCGTTTTTGTCTACAGAGTAATGGAACTCAGGCGATATCATGACTACATCTGCGTAACCAGGAAATTACATTCTGCCAGACCAGTGACTCAAATAGCTGCCATCCGGTTCCACATCACACTAGAGGATTCATTCCACGTTCTACTGACTGTTGACATCTAGTGGAAGGCGTAGGAAGTGCGACCAGATCCATATCTTATTTAGATGTGAATAGACAATGAGTTGAAAACCAACCAGCCCCCGAATTTCCACTTCCTGTTTGGAAGTTTGCCTGCCCTATGAGTTCTGTTATACTCACAGACATAATTCAACCCGTTTTAGAAACTTCAGTGTTTTCTATCCAATAGTAATAATAATGTGCATATATTAGCATATGGGACAGAGCAGGAGACAGTTCACTATGGGCACGCAATTCATCCAAAGTGAAAATGCTGCCCCCTATCCCAAACAGGTTAGTTGTGAATGACTATTGTAGCTGGAAACGGCAGATTTTATTATGGAATATCAAATAACATTTAAAATCAAATCAAATGTATTCATATAGCCCTTCGTAACATCAGCTGATATCTCAAAGTGCTGTACAGAAACCCAGCCTAAAATATCTACATAGGTGTTCCAATGGCACGCTGTGTTAGCTTATCCAAATGTATATTTTTAAAAGGCTAATTGATCATTAGAAAACCCTTGTGCTGATTAAAGGAGCAATAAAACTGGCATTCTTTAGACTAGTTGAGTATATGGAGAATCAGCATTTGTGGGTTCGATTACAGGCTCAAAATGGCCCAAAACAAAGAACTTTCTTCTGCAACTCATGTGAGAAATTGCCAAGAAACTAAAGATCTCGTACAACGCTGTGTACTACTCCCTTCATAGAACAGCGCAAACTGTCACTAACCAGAATAGAAAGGGGAGTGGGAGGCCCCAGTGCACAACTGAGCAAGAGGACATGTACATTAGTGTCTAGTTTGAGAAACAGATGCCTCACAAGTCCTCAACTGGCAGCTTCATTAAATAGTACTCGCAAACACCAGTCTCAACGTAAAAAGCGAGAAGGAGACTCCGGGATGCTGGACTTCTAGGCAGAGTTCCTCTTTCCAGTGTCTGTGTTATTTTGCCCATCTTATTCTTTTATTTTTATTGGCCAGTCTGAGATATGGCTTTTTCTTTGCAGCTCAAAACGCATTTTGATTAAAAAAAAAAAAGCTTACATCCAAACAGATCTCCTGTGAAGTAGTGACCCGCGACATATGCTAAGTTTCCTGAAATGAGTCACATATACAGCTTGTTTTTGGTCACAGTTCAGGTATGGCTGAAGATTCGCAACATTTACCTGGAGCTAATTCTGCAAATAGCAATGCTGGGTGATTTAAAAAGTTGTCGTCAAACAATCAATAATATAATAATATAATTATAGATGGGAGGAGTTGAGTGGATGGGACTAAATAGAAAAAACAAAAGAGTACATATAAGTGTCTTACAGATTAGATTACTATTGTAAAATAAACTGTGTCCTTAATGTATTTAATATGTATAAGATGAAAGTAGAAGCCTAAGTGTTGTTGTCTGTTAGTTTACTCCAATTAGGGGAGGGATGCTAGGATTAGGGGAAAATAATATAATACAATATATATATATATATATATATATAGTCTTATACAGTGGGGGGAACAAGTATTTGATACACTTCCGATTTTGCAGGTTTTCCTACTAACAAAGCATGTAGAGGTCTGTAATTTTTTATCATAGGTAAACTTCAACTGAGAGACGGAATCTAAAACAAAAATCCAGAAAATCACATTGTATGATTTTAAAGTAATTAATTTGCATTTTATTGCATGACATAAGTATTTGATACATCAGAAAAGCAGAACTTAATATTTGGTACAGAAACCTTTGTTTGCAATTACAGAGATCATACGTTTCCTGTAGTTCTTGACCAGGTTTGCACACACGGCAGCAGGGATTTTGGCCCACTCCTCCATATAGACCTTCTCCAGATCCTTCAGGTTTCGGGGCTGTCATTGGGCAATACGGACTTTCAGCTCCCTCTAAAGATTTTCTATTGGGTTCAGGTCTGGAGACTGGCTAGGCCACTCCAGGACCTTGAGATGCTTCTTACGGAGCCACTCCTTAGTTGCCCTGGCTGTGTGTTTCGGGTCGTTGTCATGCAGGAAGACCCAGCCACGACCCATCTTCAATCCTCTTACTGAGGGAAGGAGGTTGTTGGCCAAGATCTCGCAATACACGGCCCCACCCAACCTCCCCTCAATACGGTGCAGTCGTCATGTCCCCTTTGCAGAAAAACATCCCCAAAGAATGATGTTTCCACCTCCATGCTTCACAGTTGGGATGGTGTTCTTGGGGTTGTACTCATCCTTCTTCCTCCAAACACGGCGAGTGGCGTTTAGACCAAAAAGCTCTATTTTTGTCTTATCAGACCACGTGACCTTCTCCCAATCCTCCTCTGGATCATCCAGATAGTCATTGGCAAACTTCAGACGGGCCTGGACATGCACTGGATTGAGCAGGGGGACCTTGCGTGTGCTGCAGGATTTTAATCCATGATGGCGTAGTATGTTACTAATGGTTTTCTTTGAGACTGTGGTCCCAGCTCTCTTCAGGTCATTGACTAGGTCCTGCCATGTAGTTCTGTGCTGATCCCTCACCTTCCACGTGATTAACAGCGGGGCTTCTTAAAGAAAAGAAAAACTAACAGGTCTGTGAGAGCCGGAATTCTTACTGGTTGGTAGGTGATCAAATACTTATGTCATGCAATAAAATGCAAATGAATGAATTAAAAATCATACAATGTGATTTTCTGGATTTTTGTTTTAGATTCCGTCTCTCACAGTGTACCTATGATACAAATGACAGACCTCTAAATGCTTTGTAAGTAGGAAAATGTGCAAAATCGGCAGTGTATCAAATACTTGTTCTCCCCACTGTATATTGTCTTAAATATATATATATAATTAGTACCAGTCAAAAGTTTGGACACACCTACTCATTCAAGTTTTTTTTTTCTACATTGTAGAATAATAGTGAAGACATCAAAACTACTACTAGCACATATGGAATCATGTGGTAACCAAAAAATTGTTTAACAAATAAAAATATTTTTTACATTTTAGATTCTTCAGAGTAGCCACCCTTTGCCTTGATGACAGCTTTGCACACTTTTGGCATTCTTTCAACCAGCTTCATGAGGAACGAATGCTTTTCCAACAGTTTTGAAGGAGTTCCCACATATGCTGAGCTTGGCTGCTTTTCATTCACTCTGCGGTCCAACTCATCCCAAACCATCTCAAATGGGTTGAGGTCGGGTGCTTGTGGAGGCCAGATCATCTGATGCAGCACTCCATCACTCTCCTTCTTGGTCAAATAGCCCTTACACAGCCAGAAGGTGTGTTTTGGGTCATTGTCCTGTTCAAAAATAAATGCTAGTCCCACTAAGTGCAGACCAGATGGGATGGTGTAATGCTGCAGAATGCTCAAATCCTGAGAATACCAAAAGTATTCTCTCTCTCTCTCTCCATGTCTTTTTAAAAAGCCGCCATAGTGTCAGTCCGCTAAGGATCTGTTTCTAATGTATTAAGTGTGTGTTTTTATCCTGTATTATCATTTAGTTAGCTAGTAAATAAATAATTAAACCAAGTGTTGTAGTACTGAATTATGATTCAGTACTACAACACTTGGTTTAATTATTTAAGGCTGTTTTTTTTGCAGATGCAGGAGGTTACGATTGTTCCGCATGATGATATGATACAAGGTTATGTTTAATACGTTGACTGTTTTATGGATGTGATTGCCAATGACCTTTAGTTAAATTCGGGAGATGGTAACTCTTTAAACAACCGCTCTCGTAGTGCCCCAAATCCTAATGAGTTAAATGTTACATAAATCATTTAACTTCTTATGGCTGCCATCCCGTTAACTGGATAATTGTCATCAACAACCGCTGAATTGCATAGCTCCACATTCAAATAATATTACTAAAAATATTTATATTCATGAAATCACAAGTGCAATAGCAAAACACAGTTTAGCCTATTGTTAATCCACCTGTCGTGTCAGATTTTGAAAATATGCTTTACAGCGAAAACAATCCAAGCCTTTGTGTAAGTTTATCGATCGCTCGACAAAACATTATGTACACCTAGCATCAAGTAGCTTGGTCACGAAAATCAGAAAAATAATGAAATTAATCTTTTACCTTTGATCTTCAGATGTTTTCACTCACGAGACTCCCAGTTACACAATAAATATTTATTTTGTTCCATAAAGATTATTTTTATATCCAAAATACCTCAGTTTGTTTGGCGCGTTATGTTCAGAAATCCACAGGAAAGAGCGGTCACGATAACGCAGACAAATTCCAAATAGTATCCGTAATGTCCACAGAAACATGTCAAACGTCTTTTATAATCAATACTCATGTTGTTTTTAAAATATATAATCGATAATATATCAACCGCAACTGTCTTTTTCAGTCGGAGAGGGAAAGGCAATGGCTGCCCAAATTCTGTTACGCATACAAAACGCTGCTAGCACCCGGCCATACAATGACGCAATGTTATCGTTCTCGCTCATTTTTCAAAATAAAAGCCTGAAACTATGTCTAAAGATTGTTGACACCTTGAGGAAGCAATAGGAAAAGGAATCTGGTTGATATCCCTTTAAATGGATCAAAGGCAGGCTATGGGACATGGAGTTTTCAAAATAGAAGCCTGCGATATTAGTTCTGTTATACTCACAGACAATATTTTGACAGTTTTGGAAACTTTAGAGTGTTTTCTATCCAATACTAATAATAATATGCATATATTAGCAACAGACTGAGAAGCAGGCCGTTTAGTTTGGGCAACTTATTCATCCAAGCTACTCAATACTGCCCTTCAGCCATAAGAAGTTTCAGGTAACAATTAAACATAGTTAGTTGATTAGATTAATAAGTTCTGTCACAGCTAAAGTCACGACAGCTCGTGTCACTGAGCAGCTGGCGGGTGGGCTTCCCTTTGTGGTCCGTAATAGTTTGTACTCCCTACCACATCCGATGAGCGTTGATGCCGGTGTACTTGGATTCAATCTTAGTCCTGTTTGATGGTTTGTTTGGAGGGCATTTCTCATAAACGTTTGGATTAGAGTCCCGCTCCTTGAATGAGGCAGCTCTACCCTTTAGCTCAGTGCGGATGTTAGCCATAATCTATGGATTCTGGTTTGGTTATGTGTGCATGGTCATTATGGGGACGACGTCTTTGATGCATTTATTGATGAAGCCGGTGACTGATGTGGTATACTCCTCAATGCCATCGGATGAATCCCAGAACATATTTCAGTCTGTGCTAGCAAAACAGATATTACTGAACTGTTGGAAACATACAGTAAGCATTTCGCTGCACCTGTAATAACACCTGCTAATCTGTATATGTGACCAATAAACTTTGATTTGAAGTTTTTGCCAACTGTTGCAAGCTCACTCTCTACCAGATTTTATCCTCCTAGACTTGGGATTCGAATCAGCGACCATCCACATCCTTGCTCACCTTTCCTAACTTCTAGGCTAGTGATTCTCAAATCCTGAGCTAGCTTACTTGATTTACTTAGTCAAGGGCTTGAATATTATGCTGCTTTCATAACCAAGTGGGAAGGTAGTAATTACCATTTGTGAAGTTGTAAATACCAATTGGATGCATTCACATGCTTTGAACTCATTGAGAAACGGCGATTGGCTAATAGCCAACAAGCTGAATCAACCATAAAATAAAAGTGCAGTTATCATGCTTGTTAGCAAATTAAAGTGTTCAGTCATAAATAATTTATGTTTTGTTGCTGCATTTACCTGCCGATAATGCTGTTATCAAGGTTATTTCCTTAGTAGGTGAGGTCAGAGGTCAGCATGTGGGAGAAGTCGGAGCTCAGGGATGATAAATGTAAGGACTGACGCTGGAGTAGAGAAGAACATTTAATCGGAACAGACATGGAACAAGAGAGGAACAGCGTCAGCACATGGGTATACAAGGTCATATGACAATCAATGCTGAAGCGGGGAACATAGTGGGGGAACAGACAGATATAGGGGAGGTAATGACAGAGGTGATTGAGTCCAGGTGAGTCCATTAATCGCTGATGCGCGTGATGGGGGAAGGCAGTTGTGTGTAATGATGGTGGCAGGAGTGCGTAATGCTGGGGAGCCTGGCGCGGGAAGAGCGGGAGCAGGCGAGACAGTACTCCCCCCGAGCCTGACTGGCCGGCCGAGGCACGGGCGCTGGACGGGTGTGAAATCCCGACGAACCGGCAGAGGCGTGAGAGCCTGGCGAGCCAGCTGAGGCATTAAGGCCTGTCCATCCCGCTGAGGCGTGGGAGCCTGATGATCCGGCTGAGGCGTTGCAGCCTGACGAGCCGGCTGGTCGTAAAAATTCTCAACAGCAACATGTGTGTCCATGTTTTGGGTGGAAGAAAACTTGTATTCCCGCTGAGGTGTGGGAGCTGTTTCCACTGTTTTCATTTCCTCATTATTTGTCATTCATTTCCTTGTGAACAAGTCAAATCAAAGTTTATTTTTTATGTGCACAGGCTACAGAGGGTTTGGTGCAGTGAAATTCTTACTTGCAAGCTCTTTACTCAACAGTGCAGCATCATATATAAAAATGAAAAAAAAAAAAAAAAAAACACAAGTCAGTCATTAGTTGCAGCAGTTCATTCCCTGCATCTGGCTGTTAGATACGTTTGAAGAACCATTCGTTCCCTAAGGTGAAAAAGGGGGTTAACCAAATTATGAAATCAAATGTATTTGTATAGCCCTTCGTACATCAGCTGATATCTCAAAGTGCTGTACAGAAACCCAGCCTAAAACCCCAAACAGCAAGCAATGCAGGTGTAGAAAGGCCACAACCTAGGAAGAAACCTAGAGAGGAACCAGGCTATGAGGGGTGGCCAGTCCTCTTCTGGCTGTGCCGGGTGGAGATTATAACAGAACATGGCCAAAATGATCTCCCCAGAGCTGTGCTGCTCTTGAGGAATGTCCCTGTGTCCCAAATTGCACCCTATTCCCTATATAGTGCACTACTTTTGACCATAGTTCTATGGGCTCTGGTCAAAGTAGTACACTAAATAGGGAAAAAGGGTACCATTTGAGATGCAAACCCTGTCTTGCAATAGGGCAGGAAGTGTTCTTTTGACCTACAACCTAATCATCTGACACGTTAAAAGGGTCACCAGACAAGGGACCCCAGGTGCTGCAAAGTTGAGAGTCAAGTTCCGACCAACGAGGACTTCAGAAGAGCTATGTGACGGACGGAAGTAGCATATTGAAATGGTTACTTTTCTACTGTTTCAACTTTGTGTCTTAAACCTCTAAACAACAACATGTACATGAGGAAAGGGAACTTAACAGGGCTCTACTTTGGAGATAATCAACTTTATTGACTATGCATTTGAAGGACCATCAGCCAGACCTACAAACAGAGGAACTTTGTGGTGACACTGAAGCAATAGATAATATTAAATGTCAAATTATTTAAAAGGAACACTCAATTTTTTTTTATAGTCCACTGTTGATACAGTCCCAAAATGTTTTTCATGTCAGCAGTCATTTTTCATGATGTGGCCAGTGACACTTTGCTTCTTGAAAGTCCAAAATCTTGAAAACTTGACTGCTGACATGCAAAATATTTTGGCACTGTATCATCAGTCGGACTAATGAAACAAACAAAAAAAGACAAAAAATGTTTCATGTCAGATAACATAGTTGATGGTGTAACCATATAGAAATGAGAAACTGATGACATGAAAGTTAAATATAACTGCCTTGTGGAGATTTGCTTACATGAAACAATTTCCATCAGGCGGTACTGTTCCAAGGACCCACACCGAATTACTTTCTTAAACGTTTTTCTGTTGGGGTGTGTTAAATGTCACTTGAGCTAGTGACACAGATGTCAACAAATGCTATATGAGGTTCGGGTGACTCGCATGTGACTCAGAGAGGAAAAAAGGCCCCAGACTAGCATCTGCGCTGTGGTCCACGTGAAATATAAGAATGTCACACGCACGCACACACACACACAAATAAGTAATTAAAAAGGTCAAGAAAATCCTGTGTTGTTGTTGTGGCTTTGCTGGGGTGGATGACGATGTTTGAGAATATGATCACACTTGTTGCTGAGGGTGTATGGGTGAGTTCTGGTTGGTTTCTTTTACACAACAACTGAAGAGGAAATGGCTGTTTTTCTGTCTACCCCAGTAGTCACCCACATGTGAATGTCTTATTGTTGTAACCCTAAGCCTTAGCTGTTGCAGATGATAGTTTGTTGATAGTTTGAGCATTTATAGATAATCTATTGTGGATGATATAAACCATCTATTTGGGACTATGCAAATAAAGTGTTACCCCCTATATTACATTACATGTTCATTTCTTATCATCAAAAGACTACAACAACCATTTCAAAATAATGATATATTCTGCAATGGTAGGATTTATTGAATTTGTTCAGTCATTTATTTAAGATGGATAGCTACCATCAAAGAAGATGAACCTACTTGATCATTTCGGGCTCCCGAGTGGCACAGCGGTCTAAGGCATATACTGACATTAGGCAAACAGTTTAGAACAAGCAATTCAAACACACTGCGCTTTTAAGACTGAGGTTAGATAACAATGTTATTTCAATGAAATTGAAGCACCCTGTTGAGACTAGTGAAAGTGTTGACTTGACTTGATGTGCACCTTGGATATCCTTTGAGCATTTTATTGGAGAGCTAAGGGCTTGATTCTAATATGCAAGAAGCACATTGGAATTTACCAGATTTTTCATATCAATACAAAATACCAGTGTTAACATCAGCCATGTAAGATTAAATGTCATTTGAATCCCAGCCCGCACCAATTGATAATCTAGACGTTTTTTAAAATATTTTCCAGTCACTGATGTTGTCACGCCCTGACCTTAGAGAGACATTTTATTTCTCTATTTGGTTAGGTCAGGGTGTGATTTGGGGTGGGCATTCTATGTTTTCTATTTCTTTGTTTTTGGCAGAGTGTGGTTCCCAATCAGAGGCAGCTGTCTATCGTTGCTCCTGATTGGGAATCATATTTAGGGTAGATATTTTCTCTTTAGTCCTGACAGAACTGTTCGCTTTGGTTTTGTTACTTTGTTCGAGTGTTTTTTGATAATAAAATAAATCATGAACACTTTTCACACTGCGCTTTGGTCCTCTCCTCCCGACGACAGGCGTTTCTCTCTTCCCCCACTTTCCCCATTTCCCTCTGCCCAGACACACACACCATACACAAAAAGTGTGCCAGATTCTCATGCTGCCTGAAGCTATTAATATAAAAACTAAGTTTTAAGTGAAATATTAGCTTTTGTCTAAAGCTGAAAACAACAATAAATACAAAAGCTATGTAGGGCTGTGGCGGTCACGAAATTTCACCATGTGATTGTCAAGCAAATCGCTGTTGGTCTCACGGTAATTTCCATTAATTAACAAACACATTTCGCAATCTCCTGGCTTTCACACAAGCCACTGATGTAGACCTTTGGAACATCTACATTTTAAAAAGTATAATAAATCAATATAATATAGCCTACACCACAGTGAATCCATTATTTATTTTAGACAGTTCTACATAAACCTAATATGAAGAAAATGTAGTCTATTTCAGAAAAACAGAATAGCATACTCTGAGTTGTCCTCATGTTAGGTCCTGATCTGGCTATGCCATATTGCTGTGGGCTGGACTAGTTCATTTAGCAAACAAGATTTGCTTAGAATTCCATGTCATTATTTTATATTATTTCATAGTATGAAGAATACAATTGAACAAAGCTGAATAAAATAGAAAGGATATTTTCTCCAGGCAATTTGAGGGAGTGTGCACATGTTGCTATTCAGTGTTGAGCGGTAATTACCCTGTTAGGGATAGGGGGCAGTATTTTCACTTTGGATGATGCGTGCCCATAGTGAACTGCCTCCTACTCTGTCCCATATGCTAATATATGCATATTATTATTACTATTGGATATAAAACACTCTGATGTTTCTAAAACGGTTTGAATTATGTCTGTGTGTATAACAGAACTCATGGGGCAGGCAAACTTCCAAACAGGAAGTGGAAATTCTGGGGCTGGTTGATTTTCAACTCATCGCCTATTCACATCCAAATAAGATATGGATCTGTTCACACTTCCTACGCCTTCCACTAGATGTCAACAGTAGAACGTGGAATGAAGCCTCTAGTTTGATGTGGGACTGGATGGCAGCTATTTGAGTCAGTGGTCTGGCAGAATGCCATTTCCTGGTTACGCAGAGTAGTCATTAAATGCCTGAGTTCCATTACTCTGTAGACGAAACGAATGCTCCGGTTGGAAAGTTATTGGATATATATGATAATAACATCCTGAAGTTTTCGTCCGAGTTCGCCTGGACCAGCACCAGCTTTTGGACATGTGAGCTAAACCTGCTAGCAAATGTAACTAATTGGACGCTAGTAATGGACATTATGGAACAAAACAACGATTTATTGCGGAACTAGGATTCCTTACACTGCATTCTGATGAAAGATCATCAAAGGTAATGGAATAATTATGATGTAATTTCGTATTTCTGTTGACTCCAACATGGCAGAGAAATATATTTACTTCTGAGCTCTGTCTCAGATTATTGCATGGTGTGCTTTTTTTCGTAACGTTTTTTTATATCTGACACAGTGGTTGCATTAAGAACCAGTGTATCTTTAATTATATGTAAAACATGTATCTTTCATCAAAGTTTATGATGAGTATTTCTGTTATCTGATGTAACGCTCTGTAATTACTCCGAATATTTTGGAGACATTTCTGAACTTGGCACCAATGTAAACCGAGATTTGTGGATATAAATATGCATATTATCGAACAAAACATAAATGTATTGTGTAACATGATGTCATATTAGTGTCATCTGATGAAGATTATCAAAAGGTTAGTGATTAATTGTATCTCTAATTCTGCGTTTCTGACTATCTTTGGCTGGGAAAAATGGCTGTGTGTTTTTTTGGATTTGGTGATCTAACATAAATATATATTGTGTTTTCTCTGTAAAACATTTTAAAAATCGGACACGATGGGTAGATTAAAACTTCTTAGAACTACCCATCCCGGCTCCGGGAGAATTGTCATAAGCAACCGCTGAATAGCATAGCAACAGTCAAAACATATTACTAGAAAATATGAATATTCATGAAATCACTTAGCTTTTGTTAATCACCCTGTCGTCTCAGATTTTGAAATTATGCTTTACAGCTAAAGCAATACAAGTGTTTGTGTAAGTTTATTGATAGCCTAGCATAGCACTATTTCCACTTAGCATCAGGAAGCTTGGTCACGAAAATCAGAAAAGCAATCAAATTAACCGTTTACCTTTGATGATCTTCGGATGTTTTCACTCACGAGACTCCCAGTTAGACAGCAAATGTTCCTTTCCACAAAAAGTACAATCTTTGTCCCCATGTGCAGTTGCAAACTGTAGTCTGGCTGGTTTTGGAGCAGTGGCTTCTTCCTTGCTGAGCAGCCTTTATGTCAATATAGGACTCGTTTCACTGTGGATATATATACTTTTGTACCGGTTTCCTCCAGCATCTTCACAAGGTCCTTTGCTGTTGTTCTGGGATTGATTTTCACTTCTCACACCAAAGTACGTTCATCTCTAGTAGACAGAACGTGTCTCCTTCCTGAGCGGTAATGACGGATGCGTGGTCCCATGGTGTTTAAACTTGCATACTATTTGTTTGTACAGATGAACGTGGATCCTTCAGGCATTTGGAAATTGCTCCCAAGGATGAACCAGACTTGTGGAGGTATGCCATTTTTTCTGAGGTCTTGGCTGATTTCTTTTGATTTTCCCATGATGTTATGCAGATAGGCACTGAATTTGAAGGTAAGCCTTGAAATCCATCCACAGGTACAACTACAATTGACTCAAATGATGTGAATTAGCCTATCGTATGCTTCTAAAGCCATGACATTTTCTGAAATTGTCTAAGCTGTTTAAAGGCACAGTCCACTTGGTGTATGTAAACTTCTGATCCACTGGAATTGTGATACAGTGAATTATAAGTGTAATAATCTGTCTGTAAACAATTGTTGGAAAAATGACTTGTATCATGCACAAAGTAGATATCCTAAATTACTTTCCAATACTATAGTTTGTTAACAATACATTTTTGGAGTGGTTGAAAAACGAGACAAACATATCTTTCAAACACGTCAACCTAAACAACATGATGAAGTCATCTGTATAAACCTACTCTAGTATAAAAACAGCCTTGTCAATATTCTATGCATTACTTTAGTCAGGGGTTTGCTCACTTGATCATCATCATGAGGAAAGAAAAGTATGTGGATATATTGAAGCAACATTTCAAGACATCAGTCAGGAAGTTATAGCTTGGTCGCAAATGGGTCTTCCAAATGGACAATGACCCCCAAGCATACTTCCAAAGTTGTGGCAAAATGGCTTAAGGACAACAAAGTCAAGGTATTGGAGTGGCCATCACAAAGCCCTTGCCCTCAATCGCATAGAACATTTGTGGGCAGAACTGAAAAAGCGTGTGAGCAAGGAGGCCTACAAACCTGACTCAGTTACACCAGCTCTGTCAGAAGCTGTCAGGAGGAATGGGCCAAAATTCACCCAACTTATTGTGAGAAACTTGTGGAAGGCTACCCAAAATGTTTGACCCAAGTTAAACAATTTAAAGGCAATGTTACCAACAACAAATTGAGTGTATGTAAACTTCTGACCCACTGGGAATGTGATGAAAGAACTAAAAGCTGAAATAAATCATTCTCTCTACTATTATTCTGACATTTCACATTCTTAAAATAAAGTGGTGATTCTAACTGACCTAAGACAGGGACTTTTTACTAGGAGTAAATGTCAGGAATTGTGAAAAACTGAGTTTAAATGTATTTGGCTAAGGTGTACGTAAACTTTCCTACTTCAACTGTATATAATGAATTAAAATGCACTGGGAACTGAACAACACTTTTTGAGAAACAAACAAAACAAGGTGTCCCTTTAAATTCAAGTGAACCCCAAAACCAATTGTTACTTCCCAAAGTCACAACATACTGTGTTCAGGATGGCATCGCACATTCAAAAACATTTTAACACAAATGTCCTATTTTACGTTTCCAATTTACACATACAGCTATCATCATGTTTACAATTACTTAAAACGTGATGGTAACTAAACAACACTTATTGAGAAACAAACAAATATTTGAAGATTTCCTTACAAAAAAATGTTCACCAATTTTTCGTATTTGTGATTTTTCACCAGAAATTATTGCTTATGCGTACCTTTGTGTATGTGTAAAATATTACTGTTCTCCCATTTTTTTATTCATAGATTTAAGTGTGTATTAAAATGTATTTTTTTGTTGCTAAATGCTATATATACAGTGCCTTGCGAAAGTATTCGGCCCCCTTGAACTTTGCGACCTTTTGCCACATTTCAGGCTTCAAACATAAAGATATAAAACTGTATTTTTTTGTGAAGAATCAAGAACAAGTGGGACACAATCATGAAGTGGAACGACATTTATTGGATATATCAAACTTTTTTAACAAATCAAAAACTGAAAAATTTGGCGTGCAAAATTATTCAGCCCCCTTAAGTTAATACTTTGTAGCGCCACCTTTTGCTGCGATTACAGCTGTAAGTCGCTTGGGGTATGTCTCTATCAGTTTTGCACATCGAGAGACTGACATTTTTTCCCATTCCTCCTTGCAAAACAGCTCGAGCTCAGTGAGGTTGGATGGAGAGCATTTGTGAACAGCAGTTTTCAGTTCTTTCCACAGATTCTCGATTGGATTCAGGTCTGGACTTTGATTTCGCCATTCTAACACCTGGATATGTTTATTTTTGAACCATTCCATTGTAGATTTTGCTTTATGTTTTGGATCATTGTCTTGTTGGAAGACAAATCTCCGTCCCAGTCTCAGGTCTTTTGCAGACTCCATCAGGTTTTCTTCCAGAATGGTCCTGTATTTGGCTCCATCCATCTTCCCATCAATTTTAACAATCTTCCCTGTCCCTGCTGAAGAAAAGCAGGCCCAAACCATGATGCTGCCACCACCATGTTTGACAGTGGGGATGGTGTGTTCAGTTGTGTTGCTTTTACGCCAAACATAACGTTTTGCATTGTTGCCAAAAAGTTCAATTTTGGTTTCATCTGACCAGAGCACCTTCTTCCACATGTTTGGTGTGTCTCCCAGGTGGCTTGTGGCAAACTTTAAACGACACTTTTTATGGACATCTTTAAGAAATGGCTTTCTTCTTGCCACTCTTCCATAAAGGCCAGATTTGTGCAATATACGACTGATTGTTGTCCTATGGACAGAGTCTCCCACCTCAGCTGTAGATCTCTGATCATGGGCCTCTTGGCTGCATCTCTGATCAGTCTTCTCCTTGTATGAGCTGAAAGTTTAGAGGGACGGCCAGGTCTTGGTAGATTTGCAGTGGTCTGATACTCCTTCCATTTCAATATTATCGCTTGCACAGTGCTCCTTGGGATGTTTAAAGCTTGGGAAATCTTTTTGTATCCAAATCCGGCTTTAAACTTCTTCACAACAGTATCTCGGACCTGCCTGGTGTGTTCCTTGTTCTTCATGATGCTCTCTGCGCTTTTAACGGACCTCTGAGACTATCACAGTGCAGGTGCATTTATACGGAGACTTGATTACACACAGGTGGATTGTATTTATCATCATTAGTCATTTAGGTCAACATTGGATCATTCAGAGATCCTCACTGAACTTCTGGAGACAGTTTGCTGCACTGAAAGTAAAGGGGCTGAATAATTTTGCACGCCCAATCTTTCAGTTTTTGATTTGTTAAAAAAGTTTGAAATATCCAATAAATGTCGTTCCACTTCATGATTGTGTCCCACTTGTTGTTGATTCTTCACAAAAAAATACAGTTTTATATCTTTATGTTTGAAGCCTGAAATGTGGCAAAAGGTCGCAAAGTTCAAGGGGGCCGAATACTTTCGCAAGGCACTGTATATGTTTAGCTGGAATGTAATTTGTTGTATACTGTATATTTGACTGTGATATGTGGTATCTCACAGAGCTATCTTGAGCATGAATGCACTAACTGTCTGACTGGATAAGATCATATGCTAAATTAATAAAATGTCTAGTATCAGTGATTTTACATACAGATCTCATGTTACGGTATTGATATATTTTTTTAAACAAATAATTTGTACAGTTCTTTTATCTAAAATGCATACTGAACAAAATTATATAAATGCAACATTTAAATTGTTGGTCCCATGTTTCATGAGCTGAAATGAAAGATCCCAGACATTTTCCATTCGCACAAAAAGCTTATCTCTCTCAATTTCTTTGCACAAATGCGCCGAATAGTGAAATGCTTACTTACGAGCCCATAACCAACAATGCAGTTTAAAAAGATGGATAAGAGATAAAAGTAACAAGTAATTCAAGAGCAGCAGTAAAATAGCAAGAGCGAGACTATATACAGGGGGTTATCGATACAGAGGGGGCACCGGTTAAATTAGGTAGAATGTACATGTAGGGAGAGTTATTAAAGTGACTATGCGTAGATGACAACAGAGAGTAGCAGTGGTGTAAAGAGGGGGTGAGGGGGAAGGGGGGCACTGCAAATGGTCTGGGTAGCCATTTGACTAGAAGTTCAGGAGTCTTATGGCTTGGTGGTAGAAGCTGTTTAGAAGCCTCTTGGAACTTGACTTGGCGCTCCGGTACCGCTTGCCATGCAGTAGTAGAGAGAACAGTCTATGACTAGTGTGGCTGGAGTCTTTGACAATTCCTCCGACACCACTTGGTATAGAGGTCCTGGGTGGCAAGAAGCTTGGCCCAAGTGATGTACTGGGCAGTTGCCTTAACAGGCAGTGATGCAACCATGATCTCGATGGGCACATGGATTTATTTAAATTGACTAGTTTCTTTCTATGAACTGGAACTCAGTAATATCTTTGAAATTGTTGCATTTTGTATTTTTGTTAGGAAAAGTTATTTCTTACATTTGACTGTGTAAAACCTAGCAGTACTACTTATTTCTCTGAGAGGGAGGCGGCTAATTTTTCTAGTGTTTCTAAACAAAAAAACATGATTATTTGTCTCTCTGAAATGAAACCATCAAGTGATAGATTTTAAACAAATACATGTCTGTCATTGAACAACCCCATATCCATGCTTAGATAGTGAAAAAAAAACACACTCATCTCTTTCATAAGTTATTTTTAAAGAATAATAGCTAATTTACCAACATTGATGAAATTGGATATATGGCATTTTGCAAAGAAACTCTTCATTTGTCCCTTTAAATACCCATGAACCCCAAAATGAATTGCCACTTCCATAGTCACAAAATGACGTGTTCATGATGTCATTAGACACTTAAAAACATTTTAAAATACATTTCCTAGTTACATATCCAACTTACATACACATGAATTGTTCTTGAATGTTATACAAAACTGCTCTTGCCAATACGCAGAGAGCATATAAACAGAGCAGGAAAGAAGAGAGTTCATCTCACAAAGCACATCACTTGCTTTAATTAAGTATGTTAACCTGTGACAACCTCCTTTGGGGCAGGTCAAGCATTGAACAATTACTTGAAGGATTGGTTAGGGAGGCAAGGGATCAGACTCAAGGTCAGAGGTTAAGAAATTGACCTCTGCTTGGTTATGGTATGTCTGGTATTCCTTGCCCAATGAGACTCCTTGTTCGCACCCATTAATTTTAAAAAGTGACGTTGCGTCGTGTAATCAGACGGCCTTCATAAATGGACATTTTTGGCATACTTTGACGGATTTAATCGGGAAAAAGACCCAATTGTGATGTTTATGGGACATATAGGAGTGCCAACAAAGAAGCTTGTCAAAGGTAATGAATGTTTTATATTTTATTTCTGTGTTTTGTGTAGCGCCGGCTACCGCAAAATCTTTTGTTTAGGTCTCGTTCAGGTATTTTGGGGGGGTGCATGCTATCAGATAATAGCTTCTCATGCTTTCGCCGAAAAGCATTTTACAAATCTGACATGTTGGCTAGATTCACAACGAGTGTAGCTTTAATTGAGTATCTTGCGTGTGTGTTTTAATGAAAGTTTGAGATTTATCGAGTACTATACTATAGTACTATAGGTGGCGCTCTGAAATTTCCGCTGATGTGTTCCTGTGCAGGAACCACGTCCTTAAGAAGTTCTAACACCTTGCAGAAATGACTAGCTATATAAATCAAATCCATTCCCCTTATGTACGTATTTGACACAATGGTTGTGATACAACAGAGTTTTCTGCACAAAAATGTTTGCGCAAAGGTTGGCGAGACACCACACTGGTTGCATAAACATTTTTGTTCAGACACTGTTGTGTCTATGCTGAACAAAAATATAAACGGAACATGCCACAATTTCAACGATTTTACAGTTCATATAAGGTTATCAGTCAATTAAAATAAATTCCTTAGGCCCTAATCTATTTATTTCACATGACTGGGCATAGGCGCATTCATGGGTGGGCCTGGGAGGGCATCGGTCCATCCACTTGGGAGCCAGGCCCACCCATTGGGGAGCCAGGCCTAGCCAATCATAACGAGTTGTTTCCCTCAAAAGGGCTTTATTACAGATATAAATACTTCTCAGTTTCAAATCAAATCAAAGTTTATTTGTCACGTGCGCCGAATACAACAGGTGTAGACCTTACAGTGAAATGCTTACTTACAGGCTCTAACCAATAGTGCGGAGAAAAAAAAGTATGTGTGTGTGTGTAGGTAAAGAAATAAAACAACAGTAAAAAGACATTTGAAAATAAGAGTAGCAAGGCTATATACAGACACCGGTTAGTCAGGCTTATTGAGGTAGTATGTACATGTGGGTATGGTTAAAGTGACTATGCATATATGATAAACAGAGAGTAGCAGTAGGGTAAAAGAGGGGTTGACGGGTCTTTGACAATTTGTAGGGCCTACCTTTGCCTGGTGTAGAGGTCCTGGATGGCAGGCAGCTTTGCCCCAGTGATGTACTGGGCCATACGCACTACCCTCTGAAGTGCCTTGCGGTCGGAGAAATTTCTGTACCAGGCAGTGATGCAACCAGTCAAAATGCTCTCGATGTTGCAGCTGTAGAACCTTTTGCGGATCTCAGGACCCATGCCAAATCCTTTTAGTTTCCTGAGGGGGAATAGGCTTTGTCGTGCCCTCTTCACAATGGTATTGGTGTGTTTGGACCAGTCTAGTGTGTTGTTGATATGGACAACCAAGGAATATGAAGCTCTAAGCGTGCTCAACTACAGCCCCGTCGATGAGAATGGGGACGTGCTCGGTGCTCTTTTTCCTGTAGTCCAGTCATCTCCTTAGTCTTGGTTACGTTGAGCAATAGGTTGTTCTTCTGGCACCACATGGCCAGGTCTCTGACCTCCTCCCTATAGGCTGTCTCGTCGTTGTCAGTGATCAGGCTGTTGTGTTGTCAGCAAACTTAATGATGGTGTTGGAGTCGTGCCTGGCCATGCAGTCGTGGGTGAACAGGGAGTACAGGAGGGGACTGAGCATGCACCCCTGGGGAGCTCCATTGTTGAGGATCAGAGTGGAAGATGTGTTGCTACCTACCCTCACCACCTGGAGGCGGCCTGTCATGAAGTCCAGGATCCAGTTGCAGAGGGAGGTGTTTAGTCCCAGGATCCTGAGCTTGGTGATGAGCTTTGAGGGTACTATGGTGTTGAACTCTGAGCTGTAGTCAATGAACAGCATTCTCACATAGGTATTCCTTTTGTCCAGGTGGGAAAGGGCAGTGTGGAGTGCAATAGAGACTTTATCATCTGTGGATCTGTTTGTGCGGTATGCAAATTGGAGTGGGTCTAGGGTTTCTGGGATAATGGTGTTGATGTGAGCCATTACCAGCCTTTCAAAGCACTTAATGGCTGCAGACGTGAGTGCTACGGGTCTGTAGTCATTTAGGCAGGTTGCCTTTGTGTTCTTGGGCACAGGGACTATGGTGGTCTGCTGCATGTTGGTATTACAGATTCAATCAGGGACATGTTGAAAATGTCAGTGAAGACACCTGCCACTTGGTCAGCACATGCCCGGAGCACACGTCCTGGTAATCCATCTGGCCCCGCAGCCTTGTGATTGTTGACCTGTTTAAAGGTCTTACTCATGACGGCTACGGAGAGTGTGATCACACAGTCATAGTTTGCAAGCCCTGCCACATCCGACGTGCGTCGGAGCCAGTAGTTTGATTCAATCTTAGCCCTGTATTGACGCTTTGCCTGTTTGATGGTTTTTCTTGTAAGCTTCCTGGTTAGAGTCCCGCACATTGAAAGCGGTAGCTTTACCCTTTAGCTCAGTGCAAATGTTGCCTGTAATCCATGGCTTCTGGTTGGGGTATGTACGTACAGTCACTTTGGGGACGATATCCTCAATGCACTTATTGATAAAGCCAGTGACTGATGTGGTGTATTCCTCAATGTCATCGGAAGAATCCCGGAACATGTTCCAGTCTGTGATAGCAAAACAGTCCTGTAGTTTAGCATCTGCTTCATCTGACCATTTTTTTATAGACCTAGTCACTGGTGCTTCCTGCTTTAATTTTTGCTTTTAAGCTGGAATCAGGAGGATAGAGTTGTGGTCGGATTTACCAAATGGAGGGCGAGGGAGAGCTCTGTACGCATCTCTGTGTGTGGAGTACAGGTGATCTAGATTTTTTTTCCATCTGGTTGCACATTTAACATGTTGATAGAGATTTGGTAGAACTGATTTAAGTTTCCCTGCATTAAAGTCTCCGGCCACTAGGAGCGCCACCTCTGGGTGAGTGGTTTCCTGTTTGCTTATTTCCTTATACAGCTGGCTGAGTGCGGTCTTAGTGCCGGCATCTGTCTGTGGTGGTAAATAAACAGCCACGATGAGTATAGCTGAGAACTCTCTAGGCATGTAGTGTGGCCTGCAATTTATCATAATCTACTCTACTTCAGGCGAGCAAAATCTAGAGACTTCCTTAGATTTTGTGCACCAGCTGTTGTTTACAAATATGCACAGACCGCACCACTCTGGTCTTACCGGAGTGTGCTGTTCTATCCTGCCGGTGCAGCGTGTATCCCGCTAGCTGAATATCCATGTCGTCATTCAGCCACGATTCCGTGAAACATAGGATATTACAGTTTTTGATGTCCCGTTGGTAGGCTATTCGTGATCGTACCTCGTCTAGTTTATTGTCCAATGATTGCACGTTGGCGAGTAATATTGACAGTAACTGCAGCTTTCCTAGTTGCCTTCTGCGGGTCCGGACGAGGCATCCGGCTCTTCTTCCTCAGCGTCGCTTCCTTTTGCGAATAATTGGGATGTCTGCCCTGTGGGGTGATTGGAGAATATCGTGTGAGTCCTGCTTGCTGCTGTTGTTGTTGTTGAAAAAATCTGTCTAATCCGAGGTGAGTTATCGCTGTCGTAATATCTAGCTCTTTTCTGCTGTAAGATATGGTTGCAGAAACATTATGTACAAAATAATTTACAAATATCGCGAAAAAAAATCACATAATAGCACAATTGGTTAGGAGACCGTAAAAGGGCGGCCATCTCCTCCGGCGCCAATTTCATCAGCTGTCTAGGTGGCTGGTCTCAGACAATCCCGCAGGTGAAAAACCCGGATGTGGAGGTCCTGGGCTGGTGTGATTACACGTGGTCTGTGCTTGGGAGACCGGTTGGACGTACTGCCAAATTCTTTAAAACGAAGTTGGAGGTGGATTATAGAACAGAAATTAACATCAATTTCTCTGGCAAGATCTCTGGTAGACATTCCTGCAGTAAGCATGCAAATTGCACGCTCACTCAAAACGTTAGACATCTATGGCTATGTGCTGTGTGACAAACTACACGCATGGGGGACACATTGGTGTCAAATGTATGACATGTAGGAACTGGGTTCCACAGTTATGACATTTATTGGATATTTCAAACTTTTTTAACAAATCAAAAACTGAAAAATTGGGCGTGCAAAATTATTCAGCCCCTTTACTTTCAGTGCAGCAAACTCTCTCCAGAAGTTCAGTGAGGATCTCTGAATGATCCTATGTTGACCTAAATGACTAATGATGATAAATACAATCCACCTATGTGTAATCAAGTCTCCCTATAAATGCACCTGCACTGTGATACTCTCAGAGGTCCGTTAAAAGTGCAGAGAGCATCATGAAGAACAAGGAACACACCAGGCAGGTCCGAGATACTGTTGTGAAGAAGTTTAAAGCCGGATTTGGATACAAAAAGATTTCCCAAGCTTTAAACATCCCAAGGAGCACTGTGCAAGCGATAATATTGAAATGGAAGGAGTATCAGACCACTGCAAATCTACCAAGACCTGGCCGTCCCTCTAAACTTTCAGCTCATACAAGGAGAAGACTGATCAGAGATGCAGCCAAGAGGCCCATGATCACTCTGGATGAACTGCAGAGATCTACAGCTGAGGTGGGAGACTCTGTCCATAGGACAACAATCTGTAATCGCAGCAAAGGTGGCGCCACAAAGTATTAACTTAAGGGGGCTGAATAATTTTGCACGCCCAATTTCTCAGTTTTTGATTTGTTAAAAAAGTTTGAAATATCCAATAAATGTCGTTCCACTTCATGATTGTGTCCCACTTGTTGTTGATTCTTCACAAAAAAATACAGTTTTATATCTTTATGTTTGAAGCCTGAAATGTGGCAAAAGGTCGCAAAGTTCAAGGGGGCCGAATACTT